>NC_081566.1:2417402-2459965 GCF_022355385.1 Mustela nigripes | reverse complement strand
ACAGGTACATCTCTGACAGCCCTCATCCCATCAGAGGAGTCTGAGGAGGACACAGGTACGTCTCTGACAGCCCTCATCCCATTCACCATGCACGTGGTGTCGGGATTTTCCCACCTGCTCCTCCAAGCTGCATGTGGTGAATTTCCAGACATGCCATTTGTCACCTGCATGAAAGAGGTCTCTTTCTCACTGATTAATTACTTTGAGAGGGTGGAATTTGGTGAGGGAAGGCAAGGAAGACAGCGTTGCTGAGGATGGAATGGAGTCTTGAGAAAATGGACCTTTGGAGTATGAGTTAAAATGAGAAACTAGCAAGAGGAAGAAATATGGGCGACCACTTAGTGTTTATACAACAGCCGACTGTTTCCATTCTAGAGCAGCTAGATCTTTGAGCAGCTCCAGTGCTGGTGACGCGGCGGCGCAGGCATTCTGGATGATGCTGAATGAGGAACAAGTGTTTGGAGGTGTCTCCCTGGGCAAGGAAGTCATCAGCTTGGCTGAAGACAGCCTTTATAATGAAACAACCGATAATAGATCTTTAAAACTTTGCACTGAATTCCTGTGATGCACACAGTGTCTAGCATAGATTTCGAGATGAACCTGATGGAGAGGCACATCACCTCCCTTGGCGCGGCCTTTCTGAGAGTTGCTGCTCTTCTTTACATGGATTTCCTTTTCAGGACCCAAGATAGAATATACATCTTTAATTTATCGCATCACTCTGATGGGGCATGTTCCAGCATACGCGACTGAATTTGTTAAGGGAAGGCATATCTCTATTTTGTAATCCATGAAAGCTGGTATTAAAGACAAAATAAATACACTTCAGGAAAGATAACATTTTTCACAACAGATGTGAGAGCAAAGAAACTGCTGACATGTTTATTAGCAATGGATAAACTGAATGTTTCAGTTTGGCCCAGCACCCAGAAAATGCAGATGTGTATCCAGATGCAAACCTCTAGAGTCTGCAAGAGAAAATTTGTATTAGATTCTACAAGATTTCTGGCACTTCCTGCTTGACAAGAAGTGCCCCTGAGAGCCACCCATCTCATGATATTTGCCAGGTTTTTTTCGAAGAAGAAGAAGAAGAAGAAAGAAGAAGAAGAAAGAAGAAGAAAGAAGAAGAAAGAAGAAGAACAAGAAGAACAAGAAGAGGAGGAGGAGGGGAAGGGGGAGAGGAGGAGGGGGGAGGGGGGAGGGGGAGGAGGGGGAAGAAAAAGAGGAAGAAGAAGAAATGGGAAGTTTACTGAACCATTTTTAGCTTCCAAGTTAGAATTTAAAAAGTGGGTCTGGCTTCGAATATAGGATTCCTGGGTCATCTTTCCTCACCTCAGGTTGTTTTTACCAGTTTTCAGTCAATTGAACGCTCTTTAGCTCACACAAACATGTAAATGAATAAGGTTTCAGTTTAATTCCTTGACTGTCTTTTCCTTGGTGGGAAAGTACTTTGACTAAAATCTTAGCAGATTTCAGTATTTAAAGACTTTTACATGTGGACAAATCTCAGTCAGAAAAATCAGGTTCCACACAGGAATCCATCCTTTTAATGTTCGGTTAGAATAAAAAATACATTAGTCAATGTCCAAAAAGTTAGAATTTGGAATTGTTTCTACTCTGAGGATATATAGCCATTGAGTCAAAAAAAAATTTTAAGTGGGCTCCACACCCAGCATGGAGTCCAGTGCAGGGCTTGAACTCATGACCCTGAGATCAAGACCTGAGCTGAGATCAAGAGTAAGATGTCCAACCGACTGAGCCACTCAGGTGCCCCAAAGTTTTGATTAATTTATCTTCCTATTTCATTAGCAAGGTTTTTTTTTTTTAAATAACAATAATAGCTACTGCTTATTCAAGCACATATGCCAAATACTGTGCCAGTTGCTATGTATAATAAAAATAGTGACAACAGCTAACACTTTTGAGCACTTAGTGTTTTACACTTGAATTATCTAATTCTTCAAGGACACTTTGAACTCAATCTCATTATTATATGTATTTTACATATGACAAAACTAAGGCTCAGAAAATTAAGTTGACTCTTAGTAGATTTTTAAAAAATATTTGTGAATTTATTATTTTAGAGGCAGGGGGAGGGGCAACGGAAGAGGGAGAGAGAATCTCAAGCAGACTCCCTGGTAAGCTTGGAGCCCAAGGTGGGGGTCTAGCTCACAACCCTGAGATCATGACCTGAGCCAAAATCAAGTCAGACACTCAACCAAATGGGCCACCCAGGCACCCCTTAGTGAGATTTTTTTTAAGTAAATTTAGCGGGAGGAAAACTATCCTGAAATTTTTAAAATTGTCTTTGTGGTGTTGTGATTGTTTTATAAACTTGGTTAGAATGCAAAATGTCTTGAAAGTTGCAGTGACATTTGATCTACAAATCTATAAATTGAACAAAGCATATGCTTGTTTACCCACCACTGGCCACTTTTATTTTCTCCTTAGTGCCAGGAAAATGTGATCCTGTGGTCAGTTCTCAAATATCTAACCTTATTAGAGGCAGCAGGACTCAGAAAACAAGCACCCAGGGCAGAACAGAAGTCTGGGTTCAGAAGAGAAATCAGGACAGAAAAGCAGATGTTTAAAATGGTGGACTTACATCTGATCAAGCAATAGCCAAGTAAAAATGTTATTCAGAATCTGAGAATGCAACCCCCAGGTTCCCTTCCGGTCTGGCTTTTGGCTCTCTTGATTTCATCCTCTTAAAACTTGATCTGAAAACATCTGTGCTAAGAAGTCATCGACATGCTGAAATTTGAGGCATCATGTTGAATTACCGTCCATGTGTACATGTTTCTGGTACAATAGCAGTGCATGAATGAATTTTCAGGAACGTTTGGAAATAGAATATTTTGAGTATTTGTTTTTACAATCCAAATGTAATATTTTAACAACTTTCACTGCAAATAAATACAGTGATTGTGAAAATATGCATAGGTTTTTTTGAAATGTATTCATCTTTGTACTTCATTACAACCACCTGAGAAAACTGGTTTAATTTTCTCATGATCACACCCTATTTAAGACCCTAACCATATTATCTTGCTTGGCCATTTACCTCATTCACATGCTTTTAAATGGTCGTAACCATTGCTAACATGCAAATCCACTCTTTCAAAGTACAGATTTACAGTCATGAGTAGATACCAAAGAATGTTTTAGAGGCCGTTATGGCAACACAAAAGGCGTAGTCACAAAAAATGTTTGGATGGAGAAACAGCAACGTCATTGGAATAAATATGTTGTTTCCTAAGGCAACTGCTTTCTTGAAATGTAAAGTGAGAAGTATTTCCTGGAAATATGCCAAATCTTATGCATTTAGAGCAGTTGTTCTAAACCTTCAGTGTGCATGGAATAATTTGGGAATTGTATTAAAACAAATTTGCAGATACCCTGGAATCCAATTCCCAGATAACCCAATGGATCTGCAGTGGGGCTTAAGGACCTAGATGTTAACAAGCTGTCCTGAGAGATTCTCATGCACATGATCAGCAGGAAACTCATCTGGACACAGTACCACATAGCCACGCACTACACACCCAGGAGTGTAACCATGCTTTCTTTCCTTAAACCATCTTGACATAACTTAATACCATGTTTGGCCTCATAGTTATTTTCAGTTTCAACTCAAATATGATCCTTAAGCTTGTCCCTCTGACCTGAAGCTGGTAATTCTCACTGGATTATAAATGAAATCCCTCAGATTTCAGTGTTTGGGACTACAGGCTGATAGCTTTGTCTGTATCTGGATTTTTTTTTAAGTAGCCCTTGGGAAGGAAGCATGATTCCATGAAGACACCAAAGTCTCAGCTTTGTAGGCATTGCTGTTCCAGAAGGAAAGAAAAGGTGAGCACGTTAAGAAATAAAATTTGATATAGCGTGAGTCAAACAAATAGTTGAGTACCATTTCTTAATGTTCGACATACCATCATGTCCTCTGAAATGTTACTAAGTATTATAAATAAAAAGGATTTCATGCCAGAAACATCCCAGAAATCATGGTCTAAACTTAGCTCTCCTTACTGTGGGACTTTTCAGAACCTTTAATGTGTATTATCACTCTGCCTGAGAAGGCATAATACAGAGTTTTCTGATCTTAGTTGGTGCTGGCAATTTTCACAGATTGATTTATAGCATTTGTGTGGATATTAGTGTAATATGTATCACAGCCTAGAAAACTGTGGCTCAGGCAAATACTTAGGCATTTTAAGGATGTGAGATCATTCCCAGTTAAGATGACCAAGGAAGGACCCATATAGATACTGGCATTATTAGCGATCCTTCCTCAGCAGAGACAAAATATTCATGAAAAAAGGGGGTTGATAAATAGTTTTCTTTTTTTTAAAAAAGATTTTATTTATTTATTTGACAGAGAAAGATTCCAAGTAGGCAGAGCAGCAGGCAGAGAGAGAGAGGAGGAAGTAGGCTCCTGCCGAGCAGAGAGCCCGATGCAGGGCTCGATCCTAAGACCCTGAGATCATGACCTGAGCTGAAGGCAGAGGCTCAACCCACTGAGCCAACCAGGTGCCCAATAGTTATCTTTCTTGATAAAGGATTCTATCATCAAGGAAAAAGCTTTGAATTTGACAACTTGGAGATCTTTAACCATTGAGACAGCTGTGGCTGGAGAAATAGAAGGGGCAGAAGCCAAATTTCACAAGACCAAGATCAAAGAGTTAGTGAGGAAATAGACTCTTAAGTGAATATTAGCAAAAGAAGATGGCAAATGGGTATGAGTGGAAAAGTAGAATGAGGGAAATCTTTTTTTTTAATGGGAAGAGACATGAATGTCTTCTCTTAATGGGTGAATTTTTAGGAGTCTACTTAGAGGTTCTAAGTTCTTAGGGTCTGATTCAAGAAAATGAAAAGGTTATTCATTCATGCAATCATTATCAGGTACCTACTGTGGACCAGCTCTGCAGGTTCTGTATATAAATAAAGGATCCGTTATATAAATAAAGGATCTGTATATAAATAAAGGATCTAACAGATTTGGAAAAATGAAAGTCATACTTGTCTTTTCCTTTGCTCAAACTTTACTAGTGTATCAGATCCAATTCAGTAACTCAAGCAAGACTAACAAGAAGGGATTTCTGACCTTAATTCATTTTCATTATTAATGAGGTAACATTTATTTTCAAGAAAACTCATTGACATGGGGCATCTGGGTGGCACAGTGGGTTAAGCATCTGCCTTTGGCCCAGGTCATGATCCCAGGGTGCTGGGATGGAGCCCCAAATTGGGCTCCTTGCTCAGTGGGGAGCCTGCTTCTCCCTATCCCTCTGCCTGCCTTTCTTTCTGCCTGCCACTCCCCCTGCTTGTGCTCTCTCTCTCTTTCAAATAAATAAATAATCTTTGAAAGAGAGAGTGAGAGGAAAGATCATTGACATATTTCTCCATTTTTTACTCTAAAAATGGGCAAAAATCTTTGTGGGCCCTAATAGCTCACTTTTGTACTCATCTGTCACCAACAGATACTTGTCTACCATTGTGCCCAATGCCTCACTCCCCACACTTCGCACGATTTCTGGTTGAAGGAAGTGCTATAAGGTTAAAATACGGGAGGGAGCCAAGAAGACAAGGCTTTTCTGAGTAATGAGAGAGTGGGAGGAACTTGCTTTCCCATACTTCCTGATTCATTATAAAGGCAGTAACTAAGACACCGTGCTTTTACATGGGGGCAAACAAAAAGACCAGTGAAACAGAACAATGAGACCCACTCGGAGACTGGCACCTCTTCATATGTGATGAAGGTGGCATGAGAGATCCGTGGGGAAAGTCAATTTTCAATAAGTGATAGTAGGACAGTTAGATATCCACCTGGGAAATGAATGTAAGTGGATTCTTACATGAGGCCACACACAAAAGTAACTGTCGGGTAGGGTTAAAGCCAAAATCTGAAAGTAAAAACTTTAAGCTTTTAAGAACATAAAAAATAACTTCTGGATGGAAAGGAATTTCCTAAGATAACCATAAAGTAGAAGATTGGTAAATTTGACTATGCTAAGTTAAATACTTCTGTTCATCAAAAAGCCATAGAAAGACTAAGAAGACAATATTCAGTGAGCTTTTAATACATACTTGCATCTTATATACTTGGCAAAGAAATTGCATTTAGAGTATATGAAGTTTTTACATATCAGTAAGAAAAAGACAATTTGAGTAGAGAAAATGAAAGACCAGCATGCAGGGGCCCCTGGCTGACTCAGTCAGTGGAGCATGTGACTCATGATCTCAGGGTTGTGAGTTCAAGACCCACGCTAGGTATAGAGATCACTTAAAAATAAAAATCTATATCAGCCACAGCAACTTCTTTCAAGACATATCTCCAAAGGCAAAGGAAACAAAAGCAAAAATGAACTTTTGGGACTTCATCAAAATCAAAAGCTTCTGCACAGCCAAGGAAACAGTCAGCAAAACAAAGAGACAACCCACAGAACGGGAGAAGATATTTGCAAATGACAGTACAGACAAAGGGTTGATATCCAGGATCTATAAAGATAACATAGATAACATATAACAGATAATCATATCAAAAAATGGGCAGAGGACATGAACAGACACTTCTCCAATGAAGACATACAAATGGCTATCAGACACATGAAAAAGTGTTCATGATCACTAGCCATCAGGGAGTTCAAATTAAAACCACATTGAGATACCACCTTACACCACTTAGAGTGGCCATAATTAGCAAGACAGGAAACAACATGTGTTGGAGAGGATGCAGAGAAAGGGGAACCCTCTTCCACTGTTGGTGGGAATGCAAGTTGGTGCAGCCTCTTTGGAGAACAGTGTGGAGATTCCTCAAGAAATTAAAAATGGAGCTTCCCTATGACCCTGCAATTGCACTCCTGGGTATTTAACCCAAAGATACAGATGTCGTGAAAAGAAGGGCCATCTGTACCCCAATGTTTATAGCAGCAATGGCCACGGTCGCCAAACTGTGGAAAGAACCAAGATGCCCTTCAACGGAGGAATGGATAAGGAAGATGTGGTCCATATACACTATGGAGTATGATGCCTCCATCAGAAAGGGTGAATACCCAACTTTTGTATCATCATGGACGGGGCTGGAAGAGATTATGCTGAGTGAAATAAGTCAAGCAGAGAGAGTCAATTATCATATGGTTCCACTTACTTGTGGAGCATAACAAATAGCATGGAGGACATGAGGAGTTAGAGAGGAGAAGGTAGTTGGGGGAAATTGGAAGGGGAGGTGAACCATGAGAGACTATGGACTCTGAAAAACAACCTGAGGGGTTTGAAGTTGGGGGGGGTGGGGGGGTGGGAGGTCGGGGTACCAGGTGGTGGGTATTAGAGAGGGCACGGATTGCATGGAGCACTGGGTGTGGTGCAAAAAACAATGAATACTGTTATGCCAAAAATAAATAAATTTAAAAAAAAAAAAAAAAAACCCGCTCCGTAACTGTGCGTCCCGCCGCAGTGGGTCACAGGACCCGCTCCAAGGTCTGTCCCTTAGAGCCGAGCGGATGACCCTGCCGTGCCGCGTCCACACAGCCGGGCAATGCGCCGCCGCAGAGAAGTGACCGGCGCCGCGACGGGGGCGGACCCACAGGTCACACTCGGCGGTGCGGCGAGTCACGGAGCGCGCGGCGACCCCGTCGCAGAACGTCCCGCCCGAACCGAACCGCGGAGCGAGTGTGCGTCGCCGGGACCCTGCGGAAGGGCTGAGCCGGCCCGCGAGTCACCGACGGCCGGACCCGGTGCGGTGCGGTGCGGTGCGGTGCGGGCCGGGCGGGTTGGGTTCCTCCGCCCGCGACCGCACAGGCGTCTGCGTCACGGTCCTGGGTTCAGGATGGGGAATGCGCCGCAGGTCATGCACTTCGTCTTCCTGATCAAATATTCCGTAATTACAAAATACCAACAACTAGGAGAGCGCGGGCGCTTCTCCAGCGGCGCTGCCCTTAACCGTGACCCGCCGACGGCCCGACGGCCCAAGCCCAGCAGCGCCGCACGACCCCGCGTTACTGTCCTGGTCCTGCGGGTTGCCCGGGCCCGGCGGGGCAGGGGCTGCGCTGTTGAAGGTGCTGCTGCGGCCGCCTGTGCGACCCTCAACCTGACAACGGGCGGCGAGGGCTGCCGAGGCCTCTGTGTCCCCCCCGGGCCTCCCTGGCAGACTGGGGCGCTTCACACCGGCGCTCGGGCCCAGCGGGCGGCACGCGGAGAGGAGAAGCCCCGACGTGCCCCCGGCTGACGTGCCCCCGGCTGTCAAGCCTCGGTCTGCGTCATGCTGGCTACGTCAGAGCCCGGAATCCGCATGTGTGGGGCCAATCCAAGGGCAGGAACACAAGCGGGGGAGGCACGCGTCATTGCGAGCCACGGCGTGAGTATCCCACAACTGTATACACACGCAGTGTGCACCCCCCTGTATATATATGCACTACACACACACACACACACAGATATGCACGTATATAAAATATATAAAGATTTGTGTCCAAAAGTCTCAATGGTCTGGGGGTGACCCCAATGGAAGGGAAGGCTATGGTTTGAGTCATTATAACGTCCCACCCAAATCGACGAGTCTGGCACTTCTGATGTGAGTCACAAGTTTCCTTTTTGCATAGTCACTGCCATCTCTAGTCTCCTTAGTCCAAGTCAACTTGACTAAAGTAACCAGTAAACAAAATTGGGTGTTGAAAAACAAGAGACAGAAAAAAATCGGTGCCAAAAATCTGTCATTCCAACTGCACACTGACCTGGCTACGGTCATCCGCAAATAATTAGAAAGCGCATCACCAGCAATGCTGTTCTGGTTTCCAGGGTCAGCTGGAAGTTAACAGCAACTTCATTTGACTTAGATGGTAAAGCAGTGATGACTTCTGCCAGCCAGGGAGAGGCCATAAGGACCCAGGAAGGAAGTCGTCCCCTTCCGCCGGGCTCTGACAGTGCACGGGTATGTCCTCTGGAAGGCGTTCTGGAGCACATGGCTCCTGAGTGTCCCTTGGGTGAGATTTGGTGGAAGACCACGGAGCAGGCTGGGAGGGATCCTTGAAAGACTCTGCCAACAAGCATGTTGATCAAATAGCTTTGGCAGTGTTTTTTAGTAATTTGGCTGAAAACCTGCCCTAGTTCAGCATTTCTTGTAAGCAATTATGTGGTAGTCCTTTTTTCCTTGGGCCATAAGTTCTCAAGGGACAAGGACCCAATATTTTCTTTCTTTCTCATTCTCCCTAGAGCCCTGAACTCATTAGTAAACTATACTCAGTCGGTACTTATCACTGTTGTCGTGGCCTGGCAGACCCGATCTCAAATCCAGAGTCTTCCTGAGCCTGTTTAACCAAATAGTTTTGTAGTTTGAAAGGGATCTTGTTTTGAGTTTGAGGTAGAGCCCCAGCTACTTCTCCTTTATCCCCAATAGTCCTATGTCTATAACAGAAATTCTGCAGAGTAAATATATATTTACAAAGGATTCTACTCAGCTCTTGGCCTATCACAGACCCTTCTGTTTATGCTCCAAGTCCTGGAGAACTATTCAAAGGAGAGCAGCTCAGTCCATTGATGTGATGCTGATCTGCACCGAGCCTGGATAAGAGGACGCTCTCGTGTGTTTCCTGACAAGGTCTAGAATGCAAAGAACAAAATTCTAGAGCAGATTTTTCTTTTTTTTCCCTTTTCTTTCTGAAATGCATTGACTAAAATCCATATCCATATGTTTAAGGTCATCAAATGGGACTTCCAATTTCTGTGGTTTTTTTTTTTTCATTATTCCTTCCCATAAAGGGAGCCTCGATTAATGACTTATATACAGACTTTTTATTTGAAAATCCTGTCTGAAATGTAATTGATGATCTACTAGCAAACAATATTGGAACATCTACTTGTTGAGTGAATTTTGGATGATTACGGCAGATAGATGACATTCGTTTGTGCACTGGCCATGGGCTAGATACTGTTGTTCTCAGTATCTGAGAAGGCTGCCTACAACAGGACGATCTATCACTGTAAAGCTGCTCACTTCCTGGCACAGGATAGCCTTAAAGAGTATCACAGTTTCCTATCCCTTTCTCTCTCTCTTTTAATTTTTTAAATGGCACGGAGTGATGAAACGAAAAGCTTTTGCCCTTGGACTTATCCGCATGTAGAAACACTTCCTGGAGACGTTTGTTCCCTCTATGCCATCTGTTCCCCGCTACATCTTTCTCCCGAAGACTGAATGTTGCAGCAAGTATGGCTCTCCTACTAACGAGATTCATCTCTTATCCGCTATTTCCCTTCTTCAATCTAACCCATTACACCTCTTTTAAAAAGTTTTAAAGGAGCCTCTAGAAGGAAACAAGAGAATAACTCCTGCGAGTAAAAGCAACCCCGCGTCCCGCACTCTTTGTCAGTAGTGATAGGGTTTCTGCTGTTCGTCCAGGAGGATTATCACGAGAGCCACGCCAGACTCCCCATTGCCTTAATGTGGGGCTTGGGGCTGGTTCTCTCCGTGGTTCTTTCTTTCCGTAATATGACTGCAGTGGGACGATACAGGAAGCACCCTTGCCTAGCAGCATGGCATCTGTGGTCGGTTAGGACAGGGAATGTTCTCCGGTCACATATTCTCAGAGGTAGGCTTGCATGCGCTTCACCTGGTGAGAAATCTGCAGAAAGATGTTTCCCAACCCTGTGTTCTTGCTTCAGGGTAAGAAGCGAAAAGCAAGACCTTGGCTGGCCTGAGGTCTGTGTGCAGACCCCTCTCTCCTCTCTGCACTGAGGCTCTTGCTGGTCAGAGGGAAATTGGATTCTACTTTCCCCAACATCAGAGCTACCCATCCTCAAAGTTCCTCCTAACCACCGTTACTTCAAGTTTTTAAAAGCTGCCTTTGACTTTTCTTACAAGTATTTAATTGTTTGAGAGAAGTTTGTTTCCAAAAGTCTTATGTTCAAGGCACATACTGCTTTTAGGAAAGTGCTTATTTCTTGGCCGAAGAAGTAAGCCATGTGTGAATGGAAAGATAAGTGACTTGGGCATAATAACTGAATGGCCGGTCATAAGTCTATATCTCTCAAAATTAGTATGTTTGTTTACTTTCTTTTTAATTCAGAGAAATGGCAAACTTCCATGTTCTCAAGTTCTAATGTAAAAAAAAAAAAAAAAAATCCCAGTGTTTAAAGATGTTTTAAAAACTTAATTAGTAACGGGAAAAAACCCTCAGTCTACCATAACCAATATGAAATCTTAATTACATTGCTTCCATTTTCCCAGGATGCTCACTTCTCTGTAGGCACATCAACATTAGCCAGTATTTTCCCCGACCAAGAACGTGTTCCTATTCGAGGTAAAAATAGACCCGCAACATTCCTGTACAAGACTCTTACAAACATATGCATTTGCTCTTCCTCAGACAGGGTCAAGCATCACTTAACCCATCCCATAGTGGCTATGAGCGTGAATTTTCTCCTAGAGATTTTTCCCTCTTCAACAGTGATCTTATCAGGAGACTTTGAGCAACAGACAGTGATTTCTAAAACACATCTAAAGGTGCCTGCTAATCCAGGACATGTCCTGTGTCTATTTTCTTTCAATTTTAGAGGCTTCTGAGAATATTCACTGCTGTAAAAAGTTCCTTAACAGAGATAGGAAGTGACATTGAGATTTTATACTTTAAAAAAAATTAAATGGTATTTGTCTTTCTTTAATTCAAAGGCAGGTGAGGGGAACAACAACAACAACAAAAAATTCATGATAATCCAGGCCAAGGAACAGAGGAAGGAAATTGAACATTTTCCCATGTCTGTAAGTCAGTATTTCACAGTGTTGATTTTTTAGCAGAGAAGATTTTGATATGAGGACTAGTGGAGTCAAACAAAATCCTGTGCATGCTAGAGAGCAGAGAAATGTTTATGAATCCTTAAGATCAGAGAGAAGTGCCAGCGGGATGAGCCGTCATTTAGTTAGAAAGAGCAGGAGGCTGGAATTGGACAGACATGAATGCAAACGGAGCCTTCACCAGCAGTTACCTGTGAAACTCTGGACAGATTATGTAGCTTCTCTGTTTCCACTTCCTCATCTGTAACATGTGCAGAGTAGTAGGAAATCTACATTGCTTTTCGAATTTAATGGGATTATGCATAAAGCACTTAACACAGTACCTGGCACAGCTTAAAGCTGCTGTTAGAGTTTTTATTTTTCTCTTCTGGCAACAGCTTTTTGTGGCTGTTTCGACAGTTTAACCCCACATCTCTACCACGTTGCCAAAAGAGAATGTTCCGTCCCTGGCTCTCTAACCACACCCCGCTTTAATCATGAACCAGATTTCAACACTACCCCTGAAAGGTCACCACCCACGACAGCTTTTCTCAGTGTAGCTTTAAATTTCACTGTACCCATACATGCTAAAAGCAACCTATCGGCCAAAGTGATACTGAGCACCTCTTAGTAACAGGTGGTATTGTTACAAAATGCCACTACGATCTAGAAAGGAAGATGTAATTGAGATATCATGAGAACAAAGGCATTCACAGCACCTTCGAGACAATACTCCATGTTCTGTCAAGGAAGGCAGTTTACACCCTACACATCATCTCCCCAGGGACCACAGACATCACAGCAACACCAGCGTCACCCAACACCTCTGGGTAAGCCCCGTCCAGCTACCTATCTCTCCATCCATCGGTCTCACAAAATAGTTCCAATAGTGGGACACTGTACGTTTTTAAAAACGTGCCCTCAGACTTAATTGAGGTTTTATATTATTTTTATTTCAGATTTCAGTTTTCCTTGTGAAACACACCACACCCAGTTCATAATGTAATTATCCTCGGAACATTGGGAACTTTAATTTTGGAATGGATCTTGACAATTCAGTCATTCTCCATCTGTATCAGCCCCTTCTTGTGCAATGATGGAAAACCTAACTAAATTTGGCTTAAGCCAAAAAAAAAAAAAAAAAAAAAAGTCGGGGGAGGGTGTGGTGGGAATTTTTTAGTTCTCCTAACCAAAAACTGTAGGGGCAGAACTAGTTTCAGCTACAGCTGTATCCAGGGACTCGGCAGATGCCAGTAGGCCTTCCCAGCTCTACATCTTTCATTTTTACCTTTTTTTTTTTTTTAAGATCTTATTCATTTGTCAGAGAGAGAGAGAGAGAGAAAGCAAGAGAGAGCCTAAAATGTGGAACTGATTAAATGATGCCATCATCCCTGTCCTGTACCAAACAAAAGGAAACCCTGTGAGGGCTAAAGATTGGAACCAATAATACAGGGCTTTAACAAGTGTATATCAGAGTAGAAAAAAATGACAATAGCGCTTCACTGTAGTTAAAATAGTGGAAAAATTCTGGCTGAGGATAAAGTTCGACAAAGTCCAGGTCGAACTGTCTTAGGCAAATCTCTGTCTTCTGTGAGAGTCCCTAAAGTCACAGGCAGCATTCCCAGGCACCTGCTGAGAGGTCACTCAGTGCCCATTCCATGCCCTCTGAGCTTTCTCAATAAAAGGGAGCAGTAATGTTCCCAGTTATCCCATGTGCCCCTAGGTCTGGATAAGTTTGGACTTAAGAGAGAATAATCTTCATGGATCTGATATGTCTCAATGATGTGAGTTGCTGTCTGTTTCTCTTGGTTTGTTTTTTAAACTCACATACTCACAAAACCCAAAAGAGTCTTCATCTCCTTGTTCATTTCCCTTTAACACAAGGCTGAAATTGATGGCTTCCATCAAGAAGTGGGTATTAGAGACGGCTGGTGGGAGAGATGTCTGTTTCTTCAAGCCCTAGCCCTTGCCTAATACACAGTGTGAAGCCTGTGGTATGGGAGATGTTCTGAGATGGTCAAATAGGACTGAGTTCTTTCCAAATATTCTAGCAGATAGAAAGGTGTGATAGTTGCAGGGTAAGCACCCCCCAAAAGCTTTTTGTTGTTGTTGTTTTTAATCAAAACTTCAGATTCACAGAGAGAAAGCTCTGTGCTATATTTGTTAAAAGTATAGAAGAATTTATCACAAAACCCTTGGATCCTGAGCATGTATGTGTGTGCTGTATGTGAGCCCACACACGCACGCTCCCGTGCTCACACGTTAACTGGAGAAAGCAATTGCATTATGGGGGATTGGTTTGGAGAAGAAACAATCAAGTTGATTAAATTATGGGGTAAGATTAAAGGCAGGATGACTAAATTTTAGGCTTGTAGCAAGGCCATTGATTGAATAAAATTTGAAAAGCTGCATAACCTCAACTACTTCCTGACTATTAATTTGTACCTGCTTCTACGTGAAACATTGACATCCTTTTCCTTTAAGATTTAACTCATATTAAGGTGAACATGAAGAGATTCCTCAACGATCCCCGCCTTCAGGGGAATCAGCCACTGCTCCCTCTTCTGGAATGGTTGTTATTTTAGCTTGCTCTCACAGGAAATATTCCCACAGTTTCTATCTGCAGTGAGCGAAAAGATTTGGCTTCTTTATGGCAGAATTCTCTCTTGCCATTCACTAGAACATACATGGCCAGGAGTAAACCTGTTACGTGTTTAATAAATAAATGTCTGTGTTCTATATGAAAAGATGTCAGAACTCAGACACATCTCATTTATTCACTTGTTCAATTCTTTACTGAGCAAATACTATGTTCCTGGCACAATTCCAGTGATAGAGACGAGCAGTGAACAGACAAGGAATCTTATCCTCATGGAGCTTATAGCCCAGGGTGGGAGACAAACAATAAAGTAACAAGAAAAATAAACTCTGGTGTATTAGATGATGATAAATTTTCAAGAGAAAAGTAGCAGTGGGAAAGGGGAGAAGGCGTGGCGAGAGAGGTCGGCTTGAACACTCTATAGTAAGTGACCATGGAAGAGTATATTCATGTAGGTTCCGGCTTTGTACAGTCAAGGTACAAGACTTAAAGTTCATAGAGCATAGTCCTTATAGTTGCTGTTTAAGGAAAATTTAGAAGACCTTAATGTATAATTAATGACTCCTTGGATTGGCACTTACATTGTTTAAGGTCATGGGGTAAGGAGTGAGATCTTATTAAATAAATCCTTGGCTTTTATAAAGATTGCAAATAGAATTTTTAAACAATTTAGTGAAAATAACCTTTCCAAACAATTTACAGCTGTGATCTAAATATAAATATTTGGTATGTATAATTAAAATCATTTTCTGCATTCACTAAATAGGTCCCCTGAGTGCCACGTTAGCAAGCAACATATTGTGAGCCTAATCCAAATAGTTTAAGTATAAAAAGTTATAAAACCTTACTTCTAAGATAAATTTAATTCAGATATTTCATTAATTCAAAGCTTTCCTACCAAGATCAATTAGTGTATTTAAGTGGGACAAAACACACATCTTAGGAGGTATATTTTTTTGTGTGCTCCAAAGTCTAACTAGCCAGAGTTTTGTGGCTACAAGAAGGTCAGGGAAAAATCACAAATGAGGCTTTTGTTAGAAATCAAAATAGTCACAGCCTCCTGCCCCGATGATGAGATTCGGGGCCTTATCTGTTGAAACAGGAGGAATGAGTTGGTTTCCGCCTTTGCCTCCACAACACCCCATTTCCAATTATTCTTGCCTCTGACTAAAGGCACGCCCTGCTGCCAAGCATTACCTGTCAGACCTCGGTAGCAATTCCATCTGCCCGGGGGGTGAGGGTAATGCGCAGTCGACCCTCGGAAAATGAGGAGGTTAGGTCAAAAATCCACATGTAACCTTTGACTCCCCCCAAGCTTGACTGTCCTGGGAGTCTAGGAAACAGTCCGTTAACACACTCCCTGTGGGGTGTCTGCATCGCACACTGGATTCCAGCAGCCAGACACGCTGGAGGAGTCACCGAGCATCATAAGGAAGGGGAAATGCATGCACAGCACTGGGCCGTATTTACCAAAAACAAATCTGTGTGTGAGGCCCGCACAGCTCAAACCCAAGTTGCTCAAGGGCCCGCGGCTGAGTAACTTGACAGCTCTTTCCTCTTTGTTTCATTTCTCACCAGGTAACTGCGCACCAAACTGCCCTTCAGCCTACGTACCTTGGCCTCGTGTCCTGCGCTCGGTGACGTGCTCAGCCCAGGCTGTCTCTTAGGACAATCCATGGGGTCTGATTTCCTGACTACCTGGCCATCTCTGAAGGACACCAGCGACCGACAGATCTGCTGGCCCCATTCCCGCCATCTGCAGTGGCTAGGAGGCCGCCTAGCCGTCAGGGAGACGTTAGGACAAGGATCTCTCTTCAGTGCTGCGTTTTCTTCTTCAGACGGAGATTTGAACAGGGTTGCGTGGAAAGCAAAAGACCTTTCCAGAGGGGAGTATATCGGTCTCCTTCCCGACTGAATGTAGGGCGCAAAAACGCAGAATGTACATTGTTGTTTAGAGAAAATTTCAGACCTTCTAGCCCACAGTGGATTTGTTGATGTTTTTGCTTCTCTTTCATAGGAATGGACCCAGTTCTTAGTTGTTCAAAAGTAAATTTCTAAGTGTGTGTCAGTTTTCCCAGAAATTCATTTTTTTTTCTTTCTCCCTTCTGTTGGACACGTATTAACTTCAAGAGGGAACATTTACAACATTTTCTAAGGGATGACATGGAAAATGGTTGGAATTTACCAATAAAATGAAAACCTGGGATTATTGAAGGATTTGAATTACCAGTGCTTTTATTGGATTTAATTAATACACTTACTAAGTTAATGTTCTCTATCGCTTTTTCATGTGTTTCTACTTTTTGTCTTTTTGTAGCCCAAATACACCTACTTCTGAAAAAGGAATTTCTGGATACCTCAAGAATTCACCGTGCTGGGAGCGGCCCAGCTTCAAGCCCAGCCTTGGACACAGGTAAAGACTGAAATCTGAAATGAAATGTGAAGACATATTTACAAGCCCCGACATTGCCTGCAGCATTCCCAGTTCAGCTGTAGCCCTCCCTACTGTTTACCGGCCTCCTTCTGGAAAGCTGGACGGCTCTCGGAGGATCAGGACAAGTCAAGTTACTTCCACTCTGCATGGAAGCTCTGGCAGCTACTCACTGATTTTTTTTTTTTTTTAAGATTTTATTTATTTATTTATTTATTTTTTTTTTGAAGATTTTATTTATTTATTTGACAGAGAGAGATCACAAGTAGGCAGAGAGGCAGGCAGAGAGAGAGTGAGGAGGAAGTAGGCTCCCTGCCGAGCAGAGAGCCCGATGCAGGGCTCTATCCCAGGACCCTGAGATGATGACCTGAGCCAAAGGCAGAGGCTTAACCCACTGAGCCACCCAGGTGCCCCTACTTGCTGGTTTTATACAGAAGTTTTATTAAGTCTGTGCCAAATAGCTTCTCTTCATTAAATCAGCTAAAATGTAAGTTTTTTGCTTAAGTGACAATTTCGTATTAAAAGTGTGTGTGTGGGGCGCCTGGGTGGCTCAGTGGGTTAAGCCGCTGCCTTCGGCTCAGGTCATGATCTCAAGGTCCTGGGATCGAGTCCCACATCGGGCTCTCTGCTCAGCGGGGAGCCTGCTTCCCTCTCTCTCTCTCTCTGTCTGCCTCTCTGCCTACTTGTGATTTCTCTCTGTCAAATAAATAAATAAAATCTTAAAAAAAAAAGTGTGTGTGTGTGTTCAAGGATTGAAAATTGTTCACACCAAATACTTGGTTTTCATACGAATGCACATCAAGGGAAAAGTTTGCTTCCAAACTGGTTCTCATGTTTTCTTCTGATTTCTCATCAAAATGATTCAGAAAGCATGGCTATGGCAGTGCACGAATGAGGACATGGGATACTGGTGACTCAGATTGGGTCATACAAGCTAGGGTTTCTCTGCAGAGCCCAGAGAATGAGTGTCTACTTGGAAAGATTCCCTCCTGTCAAGACATGTAGAAGCACGTCCTGTGTAGAAACAGGGGAAAGA
The DNA here is from genome assembly GCF_022355385.1 of Mustela nigripes. Taxonomy (NCBI): domain Eukaryota; kingdom Metazoa; phylum Chordata; class Mammalia; order Carnivora; family Mustelidae; genus Mustela; species Mustela nigripes. Next base: position 2,442,138 of record NC_081566.1, on the reverse strand, counting down.
CTGATTATAAAAAAGACAAACAGATTCATAACTATAGAAAAAAATGGTTGCCAAAGGGGAACAGGGTGGGCAAAATGGTGACAGGAATAAGAGGAACAAACTTCCAGTTATAGAAGAAATAGGTCATAGGGATGAATAGTACAGCAGAAGGAATATAGTCAGTAATACTATAATATGCTATGGCGGTGACCTTTCCATGATAGATACATGACAGTAACTGTTGAATCATTATGTCGTTCACCTGAAACAAACTGAACTAATTAATTAATTAATTTTAACTGGTTAATTTATCTAATAAGTTAAATTAATTTAACTAATTAACTAAACTATGTCAACAACATATTATCTTATTAAAAGTAAAAATAAATAAAAATAAACTAAATGGAGATTGCATTTGTTTGAAGGCCCTTTCTAAAGTTGCTTTTAGCATTATGTTATGTGTCTGACAATTACTAAGAGTGAAACCCACAAAGCCTCCCTCTTCTTCCCTTTATAAGAGTGGTACTAATGGGCCCTGGAGGAGTGTCTTCCAAATTTTAGTAAAAATCAAAACTTTTTCATTGACAATTAAGACATTTGGCTATGACTATAGAAGTTGAGAAAGCCATGTGATTCTAAGCTTTCCAATTGGGACTGAGCACGTTTGTTTTTCAAAATGAGGTCTGATTAAAAATATTTCTAGTTGATGGAAATTTGAGTCATTTCCAGTTTGGGGCTATTATAAATAAATCTGCTATAAGCATTTGAGTACAAGTTTTGGAGTAAACTTATGTTTTTATTTCTCTTGCATAAAAACAGAGTAGAATTGTGCATGAGCCTGTCGCTCCATAAACATATCCTTACCAACATCTGTTATGGTCAGTTGTTTAAATTTTTGCCATACTCATGTGTGTGTACTGGTATCTTACTGTGGTTTTATTTGCATTACCCTAAAGATAAATGATCTTGAACACCTTTTTCTGTGCTCAATTATTATCTACATTTCTACCTTGGTGACATGACTTTTAAAATATTTTGCTTATATTTTTATATTGTTGTTCTTTTCAACACTGAGATGTAAATGTGCTTTTGTATTTTGCATTTTGTACAGATTCTTTGTCAGATACATTTTTTGGCAATATTTTCTCCTAGTCTGTGGCTTGCCATTTCATTTTTTTAAATACTGCTTTTAGTAAGCAAAATTAATTTTGTTGGACTCCAATGTATCAATTATTTTTTATCACTTGCAGATTTTGGGGGGTCCAATCTAAGATATCTTTGTTTAGCTGAAGGTCACAAAATTTTGCTCCTATAAGTTTTTCCAAAAGGATTTTAGTTTTAGTACCTTTAGGTCAATTTTGAATTAATTTTCCTGTGTGGTGAAAGTAAGGGTCAAGTTTTGTCTTTTTATTGGTAAATATCTAATCGTTCTAGCACTATTTGTTGATAAAAAATATACATTACCCATGGAAATACCTTGGCACCATTACCATCTACTTCCGGATTCTCAATTCTCTCCCATTGATCCTTATGTCTGTCCTTTTGCCAACAGCATTTTATCTTGATTAATGTAGCTTTATAGGCTTAAAAACAGGGAGTGTAAGTCCTCCAACTTGATTTTTCTATTTTAGATCCTCTGAATTTACATATACATTTTAGAATTAGCTTTTCAATTTCTACAAAGAAAAAGCTATTTTGACTGGGTCTGCAATTGATTTTTTAGAACAATTTGGGGAAAACTGACATCTTAATATCAGTCTTCTGACCCATGAAAATGGTTTATCTTCCATTTATTTAGGTCTTTTAAACTTTAGTTCTTAACTTTTTAACTTTTGATACTAAAGTTTCTGATAAGTCATGCAGCTGTTTTGTTAAATTTATCCTTTAAAATTTCAGACATTTAATGTTATTGTAATGGTAATTTTAAATATCATTTTAAAATATCATTTAGATATTTATTGTATATAGAAATAAAATTGATTTTTGTGTATTGAATTTATATTCTACAACTTTGCTATAATAGAAGTATTGAGTATTGAGCTGAGAACTTTCTTCATTTCTTTTTTTTAAGATTTAATTATTTATTATTTTAGAGAGAGAGTGAGCAAGAGCATGGGGGGGGAGGGACAGAGGGAGAAGGAGAGAATCTAAAGCAGATTCCCTGCTGAGCAAGGAGTCTGATGAAGAGCTCGATCTCATCACCCTGAGATCATGACCTGAGCCAAAATCAAGAGTCCAATGCTTTATCAACTGAGGCACCCAGGCACCCCAGAGACATTTCTTCATTTCTAATGTGAGCCTTTATACTGTAATTTTTTCCTAAGCATTACTTTAGTTGACTTCCACAAAATTATTTTGGCTTAATTGGCCCACATTAAAATGTATATATTTAAAGTGTATGATGTGAAATGATTTTAACCATGAAGCACCATGAAACCATCCCTGCAGTCAAGACAATGAACATGTCAATCACCGCCAAATATTTTCTTCTGCCCCATCATGCTCTCTCCCCTCCGCTCTTCTTCACCGCACTCCCACTCTCCAGGAAGCCATCTGTTTCCTGTCAGGACAGATTAGTTTGCTTTCTATACTTTTAAATAAATAGAATTGTACAATATGTACTTTTTTCTTTCTGACTTCCTTCATTGGATATAATTATTTTGAGATTTATTTATGTTGCAGTCTGTATAAACAGTTCCTTCCTTTTCATTGTTTAGTAGTATTCCACTGTATGGATGTACCACAGTTTCTTTATCCGTCCACCTGTGAATGGACCTCTGCGTTGTTGCCAGTTTTACATTATTACATATGAGAGTTCTACGAGTATTGGTGTACATATAATTCCGTGAATACATGCTTTAATTTTCCTTGGATAAATACCTAGGAGTGAGAAAGTTAGAATTTTGTGACAGATATATGTTTAACATTTTAAGAAAGTGCAAATCTGTTACCCAAAGTGGTGGTGCCGCTTCACATTCCCACCGGAGTCTCACGGGGTTTTCATGTGCCTTATTACTGAATTATTCCTGACATTCATATTTTATTTGGACAAGTTAACTGAAAAAAATCTCATATATTTTATAATACTCAGGATTTCTGTGTTGACATTTCATTTGTGGACTAAGGTTTTTCAAGATGCAATCACTCGTAGGGAGAAATTGAGCACGGTGTTGTGTTTTTACTACAAATACAGAAATTGCTATTTGATTCAATTCTGTTCTGATGTCAAAACTGAGATGTGAGCCTGGAAGCTGCAGAAACTATGTTTAAAGCTGACCCAAGAGCACAGGACTGGTATGCAGAGAAAGAAGCCAGGAGAGAAAAGAAGAGACCAGAAGGTAGAGGGGAGACAGACTGATAGAATTCAAATGCCTGTCTTCAGCGTTTGGTTACATGAGATAATATATCTCACTTTTTTCCTTAAAGGGGTATTATATGTCATCCCTGCCCACACATTCTAGTTGATGAGACCACAACAACACTGGAAAAACAATGTGCCATACCAAAAAAAAAAAAAAAAAAAAAAAGACAAGACATTACATACTGCTAAGTGACACTGTTCTACTTCCACTTTCTTACTTCTAAAGATGGGGCTCCTGCTCAGTGTGACTAGCCTTGTCAGGCAGCTGTGACAGAAACTCCACTGTAAGCTCTGGGGAGATTGGGAAGCTGTAGAGATGTTTGTTGTTCTGAGAGTTTCTGTTTAAAGGAAGTTCTGAAACTCAGGGTGTCTGGGTGGCTCAGTCCATTAAGCATCTGCCTTCAGCCAAGGTTATGGTCCCAGGGTCCTGGGATAGAGCCCTGTGTCAGGCTTCCTGCTCAGGGGGGGAGTCTGTTTCTCTCTCTCCCTATGCCCCTCCCTGCTGCTTATGTGTTCTCTCTCTCTCCCCAATAAATAAATAAATAAATAAAATCTTTAAAAAATATCCTATAGTTTTGAAATCTGATTAACTCCAAAATTAGCTCTGTTTATGCTTAGTTCTGACAAAAAAACCCTAAACCACCCCCCCCACACAAAATGCGCTTAATTTTTTGGTAACCAAGAACAACACTTTTCTCTAAGGTTCTTTCTCTCATTCCAGGTTAGACAGAGCCCTATTAAATGGATATTGCAGAATGCTGACAAGATCTGCATTTTTACAATCTGGAAACTCCTAGAAGATATCCTTTTTTACATATTTTTTTTTCTTTCAGAAAAGTATTTAGTCAAACGATTAACTATAAATGTATTTATAGCTTATGGATCCCGGGGCCCACTGGTGTGATTTAATTTGATAAATATTCCACACAAAATCCAAGTAGCTAAGAAACTGACTAAGGTAATGTGAGTGATGGAAAACTAAAGGTAATTTTCAAGGTGACTGAACTAACAGAGTGGATCAACTTCAAGGCGATAACAGAGAAGCCATGCCTAGAAGAGCGATGTCTGGGTCTACTTCTGTCCAACCTGACCAAGGCAATCAAACCAGAGCTTTCCCAGATGCCTATAGATTCTGAATGAATTGGCAGCTACCCAGTGCTTCAGGGAATGAGATGGAAACTAGGGCATTTTTCGATAAAAACCATCAGAGAATTCTGCCCCAGCTGCATTATATCTCGTGCAAGGGAGACATCTTGTGTTCCATTAGCCCAGAGATTTTATTTTTAGTAAGGACAGATGGAAGTTTTTCCTCCATTATCCGAGGTGATCTTATAGAAGGCAAATTTATCTTGAAGAGCCAAACATTCATCTACACTCAGGCTCCAGATGAGGCAACGTACACTCTCACCTTGTGATCAAAACACTTCAACCACTTTGGCTATGGATGGAATTCTTCAACCTTCTATTTCTGAAAGTGTCATACTTGAACGATATAACGAGTACCCTGAAATAGAACTTTAAAGAGAAGAGCTATCAATTAATCAGGCTGTGCTAGAAGACCAAGTTCAATCTACTGAGTTTATGTAGCTCGTTTTAAATTCAGTTCAACAGACACTAACTGAGACTCCTCTTGCCTCTTGCGAGAGGCAAGGTGCTGAGTGAAAACTGTGGTCACTATTGCTTTAGGAGAGCTTTCCCTCAAGGGGAAAACAGAGGTGGGTTTAAAATCGGATGCTTAGCATGATAGAAATTAGAAGAGAGTGCAACAAGCATGCTTTACAGAGTAGATTTCTGAATTTCCCATGCTTTGTCTATCAGCTTTGCCAGAGTGTGGACCACCAAAGGCTGGTCCTCTGAGGGCTGTTCTGTGCAACAGCCAAGTCACTCTCCCTCTCACTAGTTCCATGGAACGTAAAATGAAAAAGCAACTTGGATCCCTACTTACAACTTTATTTAAACGTGTTCTGGAAGAGAAAGCTAGTATATGAGTCAGTATAGACACACTGAAGGCGGCGACGAAGTGGAAAGAGCAGAGCAGAAATGCAACAAAATAACGGGCCGGAGGTTCCAAAAGGAACCCTTGGGGACTCTCCAACCCTAAATGGCAAGGGGTAAATATACGGCAACGGAATTTGACCTGAAGCCTTTGGAGCTTTAGTTTTAAGCAAAATGCAGACCTTGAAGACGAAGTTCTGTGTGCAGAAATCTTACCTTGGGGTGAAGTGCTGTGCTGAACCCAGAAAGCTTTAACCACTCACCAAAACGCTAGGGGGACTTTTGGGCGGCGGTGACAGCTTAGAGGTGGCACTGAAAGCCCTGGCATGTTTCTATAGTTGTGTCCAGTTTACCTGTGTCGACAAGACTTTGACAGGCTGAAGAGAAGAAACTACACGGGGTCGCCAGCTAGCCATGCTGCTGGAAACACCGCTAGCCTGAGCAGCCAAAGGAAAACACGTGTGCCGCCGGAAGTAACAAAGTAATGGACTTTCCATGAAAGCTATTGGTTCTGGACGATTTGGTATTTTTAGAGAAAAGGCTTATGTAGAGCAGGCACCATGAACATTAAGATCTGAACGGGTGTGGGGGTTGCTGGTGAAGAAATGAAGCATCAGTGCAGAGACGTTATGTTCTCAAAGGGGCGGTAAGGCACAAATAGTGGGGGAATACAAAATCACCTGCACTTTAAAGTAGGCTATGTCGGAGTCTAGGGATTCCTTATGGCACCAGCGACAGACTCTGAATGCCCATAGTTTGGAATAAGAAACATGGGCTTAAGAAATGTGAATATACTTTATCTACAATCTACGCCTGTACTTGTTGTGCCTTAGAAATGGAAAGACAAAATGCATAAAAGATTTTCACACACGTTTATAATCCCCAAGGGTCCTTGGCCAAACAGTCTTGAGCTGGGATCTATAGTTCACTATGGTCCCATACATTTCCAGTAATTTCCTCAGGGCCAATTTAACAGTTAGATCCTAGACTTTCAGATTTTTATTAAAGTAAGTTTATTGCAGCTTATCAAATAAGGTCATAAAATTTCTCAGAGATACAAGTAGACTCAATATTTTGAATAGTACCTAGGGCTTAAAAACAAAACTTCCTAAACAAAACCGGTGAATGTCAAGTATAATGTTGTGAATAGGGAACTTAGTAACAACAACTTGTACAAGGCTATTACCCAGAAAAAACTCAATGGACTGATAGGGAATGTATTTTTTCATTAATTAGTGAATGCTATATAAAAACCAGTATTCTTAGTAGTAACCTATTTTATTTCTCCTAGGACTAGAAGAATCACTTAATCGAGGAGTGCCAGGTGTCACCATTCAATAAAGTATTCAGCACTCTACCTGTCTGAATATTCATGAACCCAGATGCCTGGGAAATGGCAGATTATAGATACTCTTGTGAAATCATATGGCAGAAACTATTCAATGTACATTTTTGGGAAAACTAGTCCCAGGCTTCAGTCTTTGATTTTATTTAGTATTTCACTGCAGGTGCCTTGCCTTACTTAACACACAATTTCTTAACACTGGAAAGTTTGAGTCATAATCTCAATTTTTTTTCCTCTCACATAAAACTGTTTACTTGAATCTAACAGCAGACCAAGAGAGGTATCACCTTCCCCTTCTAAAAAAAAAAAATCCTTGGGACGCCTGGGTGGCTCAGTCGGGTAAGCCGCTGCCTTCAGCTCAGGTCATGATCCCAGGGTGCTGGGATCGAGTCCCGCATTGGGCTCCTTGCCCAGCAGGGAGCCTGCTTTCCCTCTCTGCCTCTGCCTGCGACTCTGCCTGCTTGTGCTCTCTCTCTGACAATAAATAAAAAAATCCTTTTATAGCTTTCCCATCATCGATAATTGATAAAAGTAAAATCTATCTCCAGAAGCCATTCTCTTGAATTAATGTGTATTTTCTGCCAAAGAAAAATTGTAAATTATGAGACACTATTAGAGGAAGTATTCCAAATGAGAGAAGAACAGATCTTTGGCATGGAAAGAGCCATTAGTGAATTATTTGCAATACTATACACTCACAGTTCAATCCTATATACTTATATTTTATCTCAGTACAGGCCAAAGATTAGGGCTTGATATCCCTAATGTAGCTATCAAAGTGTCAATGCAAACTTAGGAGAATGGACTATTGAGTTGAAGTGAAGGAAGCAAAATGTGGGTTTTGCAGCCCATTTGTGCAAAAGATTCTTACTACATTTGGAGTAAAATCTTAATTCTTTACCATAGCTTACAGTTTTCATGTTGTAGCTTCTGTTGGCTTCACCCAATGTCCTGTGGTCTTCTCTCTTCCCTCTTCAGGCTGCTTCAACCACATGGCTTCCTTTAGGAACAGCAGGTCCTAAGGTCCTGTCTTGTGTGGTTCTTCGTCTCCCTTGCAAATGCTTTCTGTGAGCCGCCATTCTCAGCTCTTCCTGTTACTGGTTCTGTCTCCTCTCGCATTTTCCTCCCCCCTCTACAATGGGAAAGGCCTCTTTGAACACCTAATTTAAAGAGGTTTTCTAGTATCCCAGTCACTCCTTAGCATCTCTCCCTGTTTAATTCCTTTACTTTTCCTCACAAAACACTTACTATGACCCAAAATAACCTTGTTTATTGGTCTGTTTTCTGTTTCCACCAATGGGACGCTCACCATACTAAAGGCAGAGACCTTATCTGTCTTGTTCATCGCTTGATTCTGGCATGTAGTACCTGGCATATAAAAGGTGCTCAAGAAATATGTGTAGTCAAATAGAAACCAAAATAGATCAAATAAAGCTCTGTTGTGAGTAACTGGATCCTAATGTTGAGCCTAAGACAGGACTTCAGGAATCCAAGCAAGGACAGCCTATATTCAAGCCATGTAGGGCACAATGCCCAGCTTTAATGTCCACAAGTAACCTTCTCAGAAGTTCATCTAACCCAACCAGTCTCCACTTTTCTCACCCCTATTTATCACTCATACAGGCCTTTCATCTGGCCTCTCCTATCATTCCTCTTGGATAGTCTGCAAATGACACATGGAAACATGGATTCTGTCCATGGGAACCAACACACAATGAACCACTCTTCCCCCAAAGCTCCATTTAGTCTCCAGTGTGTTTGGACTGGCTGTTTGTCAGGGCACAGGATGCTGGTCACTGTCAGAGCAGGAGCTTTGCATCCAATTGTTATAGCTGTGTCTTAATCAGTGGCTCTGTTTGAAGTGGTTAGAGCTGCTCGAACCACAGGCATCCCTGGAAGGAAAATGGGAGGATGGGAGGTCAGTCAATCCTTGGTTGGAATCAAAATACCTAGGTCCAGCAGAGGCTGATAGAAACGAAGCTGTGACAGGGGCTGAAAACGCAGAGTAGCTTAGGAGCTTGAGGGTGGGGGAAGGGGGCCCGTTTCTGACCCCGTGGAACAACCAAGAGGAGAAGAAGAGTGTGCTGAATGGATAGGGGGAACTGACTGAAAATCCCATGTCTTAAAGCATATATTACCCAATTTTATGGAAAAATATTTTAGGGTAGGTAAGGCTTGAAGGGAGAGCTGTTAATTTTTTATTCTCCTCAATCAATACAGCTTGATAATACACACATAAAGGCTGTGGAATCCATGACCCCAGATGCTGTGCCTCACTGACTGCCAGAATCATGAAGGATACCCTCTTACCTCCACACTTCTTCAGAGTTAATACATACGTGCATGTAACTTGATGATTCAGCCCTGATGAGGCAGTGGGACCAAGAGCAAAATAATGTCGTTGGTCTTTGTTCCAAAGCTTTTCTCTTTCTTTCTCCTCTCTCTCTCTGTAGCCTCTTTAAGGGAATGTGGTGACCCAGCTTCAAATGTGCGTGTTCGATTATCCTGATGTGTTTATGTGTCTCCCCTAAGCAAGAGGGGAGAGTAGGTGAGTACTAGACATGGAAGAAAACTTTGGTTTTCTAACACCCAAGTGGACTCTGCATTCTTCTAACTATGTACTGTAGTAAGGAAAGATGAAAGCCATCTGTTCCCCATCCAATTCTCATGTCTTCTTGATCTGCTTCTTAAAATTACACAGTTATTAGGAGGTTCTGTCATCTATTTCCTGTTTGCCACGACACCAGTCATAAGGGCTTTGCATTCAGAATCAATAACTGAGTCTGTGGGAACACACACAGCCTTTCTGGACCATTCTTAAATATAGAAGGTTGATTATTGGATTATCGTCTTTGTCACTCGTCTTCCATGATCTACAAAATGATGATATTATCATCTACCTTGTGGGCTTATTGTATGGCTCAGGTTAATTCGTATGTATAAAGCACTTGGGAAATATCAAAAGATAAAATGAATATAAGTGGGATTTAAAGACATTTCTGAGTGATTCTGTTTTCTTTTTAAAAAATATTTCAGGGCGCCTGGGTGGCTCAGTTGGTTGGACGACTGCCTTCGGCTCAGGTCATGATCCTGGAGTCCCAGGATCGAGTCCCACATCAGGCTCCCAGCTCCATGGGAAGTCTGCTTCTCCCTCTGACCTTCTCCTCACTCATGTTCTCTCTCACTGTCTCTCTTTCAAATAAATAAATAAAATCTTTTAAAAAAAAATTTTATTTATTTATTTGACAGACAGAGATCACAAGCAGGCAGAGAAAGAGGAGGAAGCAGGCTCCCTGCTGAGCAGAGAGCCCAATGCGGGGCTGGATCCCAGGACCCTGAGATCACCACCCTAGCCGAAGGCAGAGGCTTTAACCCATGAGCCACCCAGGCACCCCTGAGGGATTCTGTTTTCTACTAGAGCTCACCAAAAGGCTTCCTATAGTCAGATTTACTAGTTAGGAAGCTTCTTCATGTGGGGGTAAAGCACTTTTTATATGGACTATGTAGCCTGTTCCTCAGTCAAGTTATATATTGCTTTTCTAACAAGTATGAACTTTGATTCATAGTGCCAGGGTCATAAGTGGTATATACACTTATTTCTTTAAATCTAATTTAATGTGTTCCAGTCAGGATGGTGGAAAAATTAAAATCCAGCCGTCTGCAACACTGATAGGGGGTTGCGAGAGAGGAAACCTCCCAACCTCTCTGGTATCATTCAAGAAGAACTATTCTTTTTGTAACTTTCACAGTTGAGACTTTCATATGTCTCAAATCTCACCTATCTCACGCGCTCTCCTCAGGTACACTACACAAGTCACTTTCACCTCACCAGGCCTCTGGAAAGAAGAGACCACTATGTGGCAACAATTGCCTAAACTGAACCAGAAAAATGGAAATCTTGTGGTTGAATATGAAGTCATACTACTTCACCCATTTCACCAATTTACTGAGCGCTTTCCCAGGTGTTTGGGGTTTACAAAGATGAAAAGCAGTGTTTCTGACTTTAACAATCTAACAGTTTTCAAATTCTTTCATGAAATGCATCAAATTTAATCGTTGAGTTAAGACCATTCTCTGTGGCGAAAGCGCAGGTGATGTTGCACATTCCTGCTTGGCCGTCGAACAGACTGGAACTCAGAAAGGCAGCCTGATTCACAGAGTATTGCATGCAGTCAGGGGAAATGCCGGAAATACCACCCAAGATTCAATGTCAGTAGTCTTTTACATTACTCCACTCTGATTCTAAGTCCAAGGGCTTCCTACAGAAAGGAACTTGGAATGGATTTGGTCTATCAGCCAACAGGTGGGAATAATTTGAGTTTGGGGGACCCTTCTCTACAATGATACAATAACAGATGTTGCCCCACTTCACACCATGTAAACATGGCACTGCCTAATCATTGTCTGAGAGGGTGTAATCAGTGATGGTCCCCATCATACTGGTATGGAAGGAACTCATTCTTTGGGGTGGGCGGTTCTCCATTCAACCACCAACCCCCAGCCGCTCAAATATGACATTAATCTCCATGTGCCTCCATTTCCTGAGTTCTGATGACCTACCTTGTATGGTAGAAGAGGTGAGTGAGATAGCTCGTAGAAAATGCACAGCCCTATGGCTGGCCCTCGGACCCAGGGGAGCTGCTCCAAATCCTTAACCACCTCCACACACGCAATAAACAAACGTTTACTGAGTACTTATCCACAGGAGGCAGAGCTACAGATAGAAATAGCATCTAATCCTTTAAGAATTTGCTTCTGTGCCACTTGGTAGGGGTGGAGACTTTGCTCCACTGAAGTCTTCTGTTTGGAAGGAGAAAGGGAAGGCTGGGAAACTGGGAATGGGGAGCAATCCTCCCCCACTGCCACCTCTATAGATCAGAGGAAGTGAAGCCAAATTCCCTTTTGCATTTCATTCGACTGGGCTGAATGGTGGGCTTGTGGCCGGAACGGGCCGCTGCCTTACTCTTCCCAGATGCAGCTGTGAGAGCTGCCTCCAAAGGGAACTCTTACTTCCTATGTATTTTGTTCCTGACATTTTCAATTTCCATCACAGGAGCATTTTCCAGTCATCTGCTTTGCCTTTATCCCAAAATTAATTTCCTGGGAAGGTGCAAGATGCTGTGAACATCTGGCCCAAACGCTCAGGGCTGTCCTTCCCAACTGGGCATTCCTCGTGCGACGCGGTTGAGTGGCCGTGCTGTCTTTGCGCCGAGACGCAGCAAGTGCCCACATCCGTCCAGGTCACCTTTTCTTTCCCCAAATACCTAGAGTGTGTTTCATACTTCACTAGTCAGCTAATCTGACGATGGTAGAAGAAATGTGCGGAGAGTCACTGGGGCACATCTGTTCCTCCAGAGGGCTCAGGCACAGAGCTTCCGACAGACCTCAAAAGGACTCTTTCCAATACACTGTGTGCACCCAAAAGTAGTGACAGTAGTAAAGCATCAAAGAATAAATATTGATGTGTTTCTGTGTGTGTGTGTGTGTGTGTGAGAGAGAGAGAGAGAGAGAAAGAAAGACAGAGACTGAGAGAGAATAAACAGCTGTCGTGATTGCCCTGTTTTGGAGTACAAGCGTTTTTACTTAAGAAATTTCAAAAGTACTCCAAAATAAACGTGAACACGTACACTCAGAGCAACCAAAAGCATTTTCTCAGACTACATGTCTCCTGAGGAAAATGTGGAGATTTTGCTTCTGGCCAGACTGGAACCTGTCCCCGTGCCCACCTCACTCTGCCAAAGCTTTGATCCTAAAGAAACACTTGAGGATTCCAAGCTCAAACCCACAATAGCAGACCTTGTGGTAGACGTATTTCACATTCATGATAGTCCTAATTCACACCAACTCTCCCAAACCACACTCAGTGCGACGTCCATACCACATGTCCACTCACATTTTCCCCTTCCCCAGCCCCCACCACACACTTCACAAACACTTTTGTTGTTTTTAATCAAACCTGCTCCACATTCGCCAGGCTTCAAGAGCTCCTAAAATTTCAGATCTCCTCCAAACTGTCTCCCACTTAGATTGGAAGCGAGACAGCATGTTCTCCAGCGTCAGAGTTCCAAAGATGAAACTCTCACCTTTCGCCAGGCCGTGCATGACAAGGACAACAATGCTTTGAGTCTTAGTGTTACCTTCCCTAAAGCTCAAAGCATTTTTAACAACCAAATATTGTCTTTTCAAAGCATTATTCTGGGTAAAGAGAGGGAAAAAAATGTTTTCTCATTTGCCAAACAGCGAAACCAGGGTAGGCATCCAGTAGGGTACCCCTCAGCATGGTCCAGGAGGAAGTGGGGCAGGGAGAGAACCTGATGATTCTCGAAGATCAGATCAAAGGTCCGTGTCCCTTGGACTCCGTAGCATCTCAGATGTTACTACTCTTTACGACCAGCATTTTTTTATTGCTGTTGCTGTTCTGATTCTCGGATGGATGCTTAAATTATCTTAAAATATTCCCTCCTCCCAATCATGTACCCACATCCTTCCGTCCAAACACATAGTTTCCCCACCAGACGCTAGGGCTGTGCCCAGACATGAGGGTTAGAAGCGAAGATCTCCTGCTTTTTCCTCCTCTTCCCTCTTACTCTTCTCCCGAGAAGGAAACTGACATTTACTAATTGGCTCGTACATGTATTTAATTTTACTTTGGTTTTATCTCCCTTTAGAAGGACTAAGTGGACTCTTTATTCTCAAAGTCTGCAAGATGCAGGACTGAGCTGTGAATCCTAGAGTTCTCACCAACTCCAAAATCTGTATGTTATTTCTCCTTTTTTCCCTTCTAAGTTTGTTCTTATGTTCATTTTAAAACATGTTTAGGCGATACTAATCTTCTAAATAGATGCTCCGAAAATGGAACAAAATGAGTATCTTCATCCTTGTTATGGACACTGAGACTTTTAAATTTTGTTTTATTTTCTCTTTTGGTTTTCCTTAACATTTTATTGCCTTTTTTTTCTCCTTTTTTTGTTGTTTTGTATTCCTAAGCATTAAGTCAACTGAGCTAACATTCTTACTCCAGGGGCTGGGAATAAGATGAAAGCCAAGAGTCTGACTTATTTCTACTTATTTCTGATTCGTTCAAATCATACAAAGCTATTTATTGACTTGGCCTTTCCCTCCCAAAGACCCTAATTTAAAGTGATTTGATTTCGTTACTGGTGATTGGAGGAGTTTACTGCATAGAAACGGTCTATACATTCCCTTGGAGAAATATAACAGTCGTCACCAGCTGAAATGACCCATGAATAAAATGGGTAAAATGCATTGTACAGAGGAAGAATCTGTAGAGAGATTATTTTTAGAGAGAAAAGATGATTGTTGGAGATAATAACATGTCTTAGGCTAGATATATCATTTGGTCTCCTTACATAGCTTCTCCAGGACGGAAAATTCCTTTGTTTTTCCCCTCAATCTGATACACATAATAATTACAGAAGAAAATATGTGTAGATTAAAAAACAAATAGAATAAACAAACACAATTCCATTCCACCCATCCAGATATAATGACAGATAGACACTGTAATGTACAGGGGCACCTGGGTGGCTCAGTGGGTTAAGCCTCTACCTTCTGCTCAGGTCATGATTCCAGGGTCCTGGGATCGAGCCCCACATCGCGCTCTCTGCTCAGTGGGGAGCCTGCTTCCTTCTCTCTCTCTGCCTACTTGTGATCTCTGTCAAATAAATAAAATCTTTAAAAAAAAGATACCATGATGTACAAACTTCTAGCCACTTACTTTGCACATAAAATTTAACAGAAATAGAATCATAGCATAATACATCTTTGAAACTTGTGTTTTCTCATTAAAATTATGAATACCTACTGCTATCAGTAAGGAAACATTGTAACCAACCTCATAATTAAAGACCTTACAGTGTGATATTGTGTGCTATACTATCCCCTACTTATCCTGTCCTTTAGTATTAGACAATGAAACTATTTCCATTTTCTTCAACTTTAAACAATGATACAAAAAATATCATACAAAAGCCTTTACATAAGGGGAAAATGAGAGATGGTAACACGTTTGGAAGTTAAATTGTTGATTAGATTAAAAGTACAAAAAATTTTCAAGCTTTTGATAGATGTCACAGCATTATTTTTCTAAAAATTATACTACTCTACATAGAAGTGTATGACTGTGTTCCTTTCTCTAACCCCAAAGATTGAAGGAAATAAGTGTTATTTCATTGTTTTAATATGGATTCCTCTAATTAGCAATAATGTTGAGTAATTTTTGATATGCACATTGCTGTCTGTACTTCTTATTTTGTAAATTGCTTATCATTTTCTTTTGGCCACTGTTTTCTACCCTACCAAGGACTAGTTGGTCACTTACTGAACTCTATAAACTTTTGTATTATTTTGATTTAGTAACACATTATAATATGTGTTGTGAATATTTTTTCCACTCTCTCCTTTTTGCCTTTTTATTTTTCTTATGGAGCTTTATGTAGCAAACTAAACTGACTACATTTCATGGTAGTCAAATTTATCAGCATTTCTTTATTTGCTTTTTCCCTTTGGCTTCAGATTTAAACCGTCCTGAGGATTTTTAATCAACTTTGAGGAAGTCCAACTGACGATACCTAAGCTCTCTAGGAACATATTCAGAACTTCTGTGCATCTCTAGGATACAGGTTTTCAAACCATGCTTCCATGGAATCCCACTTGTTCAGTTTCAGCCAAGGTGCTTTGCCATTAAATATGAATAATAAGTCTCCCCAGTTTTTTGGAAAAATTAATTGAATGGAGTATCTTTTAATTCTAGGTTTTCCCACCACATTTTAAAAAAATGTTTGGTTATAGCTACTTGTTGTCTTTATTGCTATCTAATAAAACCTGGTGTCATATTATATATTCTGTTATTTTAGATTTAATATGTCAATATTAAACGGTGTTGTGCAAAGATCACTATCACTTCCAGATGTTCCACTAACTGACAAGCTCAAGGATCTCTAGTGTATGGTGCATGTTTGCTTCGGTTGAAAACCAAAGGAGAGAGAATGTTCATAACACATACAAATTAGAAAATTGAAGGCAAAGAATTTTGCTATAACTGCTGATCACTTCTTACTTTCTCAAAAACCCTATGCCTTTATTATAAATATCATAGACACACACATTCGATGAACTTGATTGCCACCCTCCTGTGAAATTATAATTTTCTGATGGGCTCAAATGACTTTCCTAAAGGAAAGATACTTATTTTTTCTTTAACCACAAGAATTATTATTCTTGACATCAGAAATATAAATGGGACAAGGAAATTTATTCCTTGCTTTTTAATGCTTCCAGAGGCAGTCTTTATTGCCGTACTGAGTCTGTGAAAAACATATACAAAGCCATGTCTCAGCTAGCACTCCCAAATAGAAGCTTTGAAAATACACACCTATAAAATGCATGCATTTCCGGAACTGGTAGCTGCTTTATTCAACAGACCATTAAAAGCCCATTTAGAGGGGCTCTCACAGGCTCACGTGCACTGCAGGTACTTAAAGCTGATGAACCCAGCATAGCAAGAAATAAAATAAAACAAAAAGTTGGACCAACATCTACTAAAATTTACAGAGGAAAAAAAGCTCTTTCCCTAGACCTAAATTTCCTCCAACACCAACACTCTTATAAAGAACAGGTAATGTGACAAAATTGCCCCACTTCCAATCCCAGCCAAAAATCCAACACCCCTCCTCCTCTCCAAATATCAATCATCAGCCCAGGCAAGGAAAATGAACTTTTAATCAATAACAGCTACTGTTTCTTGTACCAGGACTGTTTATGATTTAAAAGGGAGAAAAATTAAATCAATCCTGATGTGAATGTTTTCCCTCTTGAAAAGAAAAAGCAACACCCTGTGTCAGAGATGGGGGTATAGTTTCACATGTTTTAAGAATATATTAAAATAAAATAAATTTGCACTTGCTTTTGCCCTCATTAGCTATAGACAGAAGAGCGATTGCACTGAGGAATCATGTGAAGCAACAGCTTCAACTCAGTCTTCACACGACTGCATTTCCTGTTTACATTCATACGTTGGTGTAGATTCATAGAGCTAGCAGGGAATTTGGGGACCATCTGTCCAAAGATGGCTGCTTTGGGAGCCCTGTCACTGGAGCTGTTTCGGCAAGAGGACGAATCAGCTGAGAAGTAGTAGAGAGAATTTGAACCAGATTATGTTAGTGTGGGAATCTGAGCAGATGCGGAAGCCTAAAATATGGAACCTACAAAAGTAGATCTTCTCTGGCAGAAGATTCTTCCGCTCTCCCTGTCTGTATCCAAAAGGCCACCCTTGACTGCAATTTCCAGGTTCAGGCTTGTGAACCCCACAACTAGACACCTTTAAGGACCACCCCACCCCAGGTGTTCTGATTCTTCCCTCAGTGTTGCTTCCACTCCTCTAGCCTACATCCATGTAGGTCCGGCTAAATGCCATAACCCCTCCTGATACTAGGAGTCAGGTCTTCCTACATCCTGAGTTTCCCTGTAGCTAGAGAGAAATCACACTGGACTCTTCATGAAGACTGCTCCCTTATTTTGGCATGTTTGTGCAAACCAGAAATAACTTCCCTGCAGATTACTGAAATGAAATCATCTTTCACCTAATTTGGAGGGGCTACACCAACTTTCACCCAGTTTTAGAGAGCAATGAGCCGGGGGGCAGGGGTGGGAGGAATGAGGACGGGAGTGATTTCTCGACTGTTTTCTTTTACAGTTTGCTGAAATGGAAAAAAATCAATCCTGTCTTGCTTATTTATAAAACCTTAACACCAGTGGGGTGGAGAGAATTAATGAGACCAGGCACAAGGAATGTGGAAATTTTCATTTCTAAGCTGCTGGCACACAGACATGCCTTAGTGTCTTTTCAAGGACGCTGAAGAAATGAGTTTTCTGCTTCTCACAACTTTCAGTAGGGAACATGCATTAGCACATAATTACTCACCACTATAACTGGTAACCAGGGGAAGGGTCCAGCAAAGAAGCCCACATTTTTGAAAAACTAGGATACTGTGCCCTCGCATGTGCCCAGAGAACACAGCGGTAGCTGCCGAGAATCAGAAAAGAACGGCGGTCTGACCATTCACACTAAGGACACAGCAGACTTATGGGGCGTTCTTCGTCCTCACGCCACCTCTATGATAAGGAAAATGAGTCTCCGGAATATCAGTGATCTCCTCAAAGAGTCATAACAAGTTCTTTTCACTTCTCTAAGAAATACTTTCCTGTGGAGGGGAGGAAGACATTTGACGTGTATTAAACACTATATTCACTTGTGCACAACCAAAGGCTGATGTCTGCCCACTGCGGTAGGGACAACACACCTGCTGGGTTCTTCTGCTCTGGAACCCACTCGTGAGTCGCTGATGTCCTCAAAACTTCTTGAAGATTCCTTGAAACTGTTGTCCCTGCCGGTGTTCACCAGGATGACACTGACACCTGTGCTGAGGGTACCATGTCCTCATGCCTCCAAAGCAGCTAAGTCACGAGATGGAACCGCAGCTCGTGGGTCCTCTCTGGGAAAAGCCCCACTTGACTCCCGACCAAAGGAGAAGAGTCCTTCAATGAATGCGCCCTGCATTCCATCTCCTGTGCTCTATAGTCACACTGCTTGCCCAAGGCACTTTGCATTAAAGGAAAAGGACATTATCAGCATTCGTTGGTGGCTCCTCTTTGGGTTTGGGACAGGGGGGCAGGAGACTCCACGATCTTTCCGTGCCCCACTTTTGTCTTCTGAACTCCAGCTTCCCAGACAGTTCTGCCTCTGGCCGAAGGTCTTTACTACTTGGCTTTTACAGCTCTGTGGTCTTACTTTGGTTGGAGGCTCTTCATTTCGAAGAAGAAAGCCATCTAGCCCACCAGCTTCCTGACCCACACAGGGCAAATGACTAAGCACTGGAGAAAAACATTAGAGTCACCTAGTTTGAAGTGGAGCAAGAGATCATATTTCCTTCCCTTTATCTGTTTGGAGCCTTGGAAGGTAAATACAAGTATGTCTGTGCCTAGACTTGTCATTAAAGTGGTTGTTTGGAAATTCAGTGATGGCATGTCAGACTCGAGGTAGGGAGGTGGAATTTTCTATTACCAAAGTAATTACTTAGTGCCTTGGACACCATGGGCATTTATGACAAAGCAAGTGACAGTGAGTCCAGGGGAAGGACAGCTGAAAAAAGAAGTGCTTTTAGAAGCACCATTAGTCCTGGCAGGCAAGGACTCCTGCCTCAAGCCCCATGTCTTATGGAGCCCTGTGCTTTGAAGTGTCTCCCTCAGCATTTTCCGGTCCCCTTTCTAGTACCTATGAACAGGTGGAGCCCACAATGCCCCCAGGAAAGGCAGAAACCCACACACACTCAGAAACCCACACACCAGGCAACCTTCTCTCCCATGTGTAGGGTCCACCAGATGCTGTGAGATGCTCTGAGACTGCCACCTAAGAGGTCACCCCAGAGCCTCAAGAGGCTGACCTGGTAAGCTCATCAACCCCAGTGGCTGGTGTGGAAGCCAGCTTCTTTGGCACAAGCACATGAGGTTGGACCTCTAGAATGGGGCTGACACACTAGTTTGGGGTCACTCAAGTTGTTTACATAGGTAGAGCCCCCAAAACAATTTTTTCCAGAACTTCATATATCTTAGAGTGATCCAGCCTGCCTTCAGGGAGGGAGCTACGGATAAAGATAGATTTCCCCTTAGGGAGGATCTTATTTGCAGTTCAGCATAACATTATCTCAAGCTTCCTAAGGATGGAAATCATGATTCTTACTCTCACAGCTTCTCCGAGACTGGCCCAGGGCTAAACGTACACTAGACAAAAAACCCTCCTTGATCCATGTTGAGGTCTCTCCCATCTGTCCACCCGTCTCCCCAACTGCTCAGTAATGATTTCTTCTAATATATTCTTCCCCACTTGCAGGACAGGTGGATTTTCAAAGTTTCCAAAGCACAGTGGAGGGAAGATCAATAACTTACTGAAGCCCACTCTCAGAAAGGTGTGTTGACAAATAGGGATGAATAAATAAGGAAAACTGTACTGGAGGTGAACTTCTGGGTGCGCTTCTCTGAGATGAAGACTTACATACAGGAGGAGAATCTTATCTTAGCTTCACGTAAAACAACGTCATTTGCTCAGAATGATAAAAGTAGGGAAGTGTATATGGTGAGTGCTGTAAAGTATGTAAACCTGGCGGTTCATAGACCTGTATCCCTGGGGCTAATAATACATTGTATGTTTATAAAAAAATAAAAAAATTAAATTAAAAAAAAAGAAAAAAATAGGGAAGCATACACAGCAAACAAATTTAACCTCTCTGAGAAAAGTACACTTTGTTCAACAGAATGTCAAGAATATAAAGTGTGGGGGCGCCTGGGTGGCTCAGTGGGTTAAGCCTCTGCCTTCAGCTCAGGTCATGATCTCAGGGTCCTGGGATCGAGTCCCGCATCGGGCTCTCTGCTCTGCGGGGAGCCTGCTTCCTCCTCTCTCTCTGCCTGCTTCTCTGCCTACTTGTGGTCTCTCTCTGTCAAATAAATAAATAAAATCTTTTTTAAAAAAAGAATATAAAGTGTGTCTAGTTAGTTATCTATCGGCAAAGCATAAAAATTTATTATCCTGATTCAGCTTTATTTCAAAATACAATTTAACATTTTTTCTTAATTATAATAGATTAGCTTTTCTGGTGTTGTGTTGTTGTATTTGTTTACAAGACACACGTCAGCCATCCGGAAAAGAGAGGTGGATTGTGAAGCATGTATTTTCTTCAGCTGGCACCAGGAAACATTGAAAATGAGAATGTAGGCAGCTTTAAGGACCATCTCTCTCTCTCTCTCTCTCTCTCTCTCTCTCTGTACTTCTCTCATTACTCTTGAAACGTGGAGCCATATTAAGGTTCACCAGCTAACCTAAGGATGAGATAAGGTCGGGTCAGGGAACCACCCCTGGACCCGTCAGAGGGTCACCCTCGTCCAGAGAGCGGATGTTTGCTCCTAAGGAAAGATCGGATACTGTATCAGACATATCAACTACAAACACAAATATTTAGAAAATAGAAGTATAACTGTAAACAAGTTAAAACACTGGCAGTTCTACCACCCAGAAGCAACTGCCATAAATACTTAAATATATTGCATTCAAGTTACAATATAGACAAGAGTATGTTCACTATTTTTTACCAGTTTTGAATAAGGTGATTTTTATTATCTGGCTTACCTTTTATTCATATAAATGTTTTTATTTATTTATTTATAAATATTCAGTGACATACATAAATTCTGTAATTTAATGACTGCATAAAGGGGCAGTCAAGTGTGTACACTATAATTTACTTACTCAATCCCTTTTTGTTGAACTTCATGATACTTCTTATTTCTTTCTTCTTTTTTAAACAAAGCTCCAGTGAACAACTCTGTGGGTAAGGATTGACTTTGTATGTCTGTACGGCTTCGTTAGAATATATCACTAAACTGGAATAATTTTTTATTTATTTTTTAAAAGATTTTATTTATTTGACAGACGGAGAGCACAAGTAGTCAGAGAGGCAGGCAGAGAGAGAAGGGGAAGCAGACTCCCTGTGGAGCAGAGAGCCCAACACGGGGCTCAATTCCAGGACCCTGGGATCATGATCTGAGCTGAAGGCAGAGGCTTTAACCCACTAAGCCACCCAGGCGCCCCAAGAATGAACTTCTTAAAGTTACTGCAAATACTGCCAGTTTTACAGAAATAATTATGCCAATTTAAGATCTTACATGGTGTGTATGAAGTATCTGTTTTATCATATCCGAAGAACACTGGGTATTATGCGTTCCTCTGTATTTTTCATTTTTACAATTTACCATATTTCATTAATTATACACCTGAAATTTAAAAGGGACGATTGCTGCCATCAGATCTCTGATCCCTTTGAGATAGCTATCTCCCTACACATTGGCCTTTTTTCAAATTTCATGGAGAATACACAGGGTTCCAGCATTCTGGGGAAGAAATCTACGCTAGTCTTGATGCCTCAGTATTTGTGTCTGCCTGCGCATTGGCTATTTCTGGTCTCTTCAAAGATGAGGAGTTTATTAAGTGAATGGATCCTCTTTGCCAGGGACAACTGTTCTACTTAGTAACATGCATTTAAGTTACATTGTAGTCTAATGTAAAGTGTTACATTGTAGTCTAAAGTGAAGTGTTACATTGTAATCTAAAGTAAAGCGTGTAGAGGCTCCTATTGTCTGGTTGGTTGGCTGTTGGTAAGCTGTTGGTTGGTCCGTGAGAGAAGAAAGTCCCTAAGTTCCCTGGAGTCTTCTGTCATGAAACGGTTAGAGCATCAACCACCAAGGGATGCCTAAGTCTTCAGGACTCTAGGTTGCAAGGCATCTGGAGACACAAAAAAGGCTCTCGGTCAGAGAGAGGCTGTTTCCTCCCTTTTCCTTAGGATTTGTGTTGTTGTAATTCATTATTTTTCTTGGATCAGATCTCTCAGGAAAGATGTGTCTCTGTAAGTAACTGCTTACTTCTGCACACTCCTCCAGGTTCAAGGGCAGAGCAATCCCACGGCACTCGAACACTGTTTCTTAACGAGCTCTGTTCCCCCTCGGTGTGTTCCCTTCTTCTGGTCCTCACTACAAGGAGTTTTCCACACCAGAACTGGGCTCCGGATTCTTCTCTATCTGATCTCATTTTCTTCTTATTGAACCCAGAGCTCTTTTGAAAATACTTTAATAAGTACTTTTGATCCCTTCACGTGATTCAAGGATTTCTCAGTTTCTTCCAAACACTCAGCTGACAGATTTCTGGGCGCAGCCAGTTCCACTTGGAGACGCTTTAGACTGATGATGTCATCTGAAAATCCAGGGAAAGGGCCTTCCAGGGGAGCCTTGTCAGAAAGGGTGGCTGCAAGCTGCATGGGTCCTGTTCTTCGTTTCTCTGGAAGGGAGTCATGGAAGACAGGATTTTCAGACCTACAGTCCCTGCTTCCTGCAAATGACAATGTTCTTCAATGAAAATATAAGCACCTTCAAGGCGCTTAGCGTGTCTGACCACTCTCCTGAGAGTGTTTCTTTCTTACTAGGGCAGCCCTGCGGTTCTCCTGGTGAGCCCGCCCCGAGGCCTAGCACTTTCTAGGTCCACAGAATCACTGCTGGGTTGGTTACCTGCGGCTGCGAGTGAGGACTCGAACTCACGATAACCTTGCTGTGGGACTGAATGGTCCCTCTGAGGCAGGGACAGGCACTAAGCGAGAGAACTAAGCTTGCAACTTCCAGACCCAAATCTGCCTTCAGCCTGCTTTGTGAGTTGGAGGATGTCCTTACGCATTTTGGGCTTCAGAATCCTCGTTCGTAAACCGAAAGAGCCAAAAATTTTTCTTCTTTTCCCAAGAGTGAATTAGGATTTTAACCAGAAGGGGGATAATACACTGAATGAAAAAGAAACAAATATAAAGTTGAAAGTGATTGGGAAAACAACACTGGGGAACACTCGGGTACGTTTTGATCAGATAAACAAGGCAAACTGAGGTTCAGTAGCAGTTTCAGGGGTGAAGCCCAGGTCTTAAAGGTCGAGCGATTGCTAGTGGGCCAAGCTACGCTGGAGGGTAAAGGCTACAGGCAGAGATCTGGAGCCCAAAGGAGGTGCATCACCTCCTTGGCTCCGCCTCCTGCTGCCTCATCTTGGATAAATTCGCCTCTGTTCCTTTAGGCTCAAATTCTTCATTTAAGAGCAAAGATAAAAACAAACAAAGAAATCCAAAACCAAAATCAAACCAAACCCCAGGACAATAATAGTATTACTACTATTATTTTTTGTTGTTATGGTTCCTTCACACTTGGGAATATGGAAGACAAAGCATACGACACTTTCCTCAGTAAGCTAATTCTTACTGATTATCATTAATATTATTAGTGCCTGCAGGACTAAAAGTTATGAAGTAAATTATTTGAATGCTCACCATTTAATTCAATCTGTTTCTTATTTGCTTTTGTAGGGATACATGTCAATGCCTTTCTCTTTGCAAGTTTGTTTTCAATATATTCAACATAAATATTCAAAATACCTCAGTAAAGATAATATATACAAAGCTTCAAATGCTAAAGTACTTCTCTGTTCCATTCATCAAATACTTGACTTAAAGATTTCCAACTGATTTAGACAAAAATTCAATCCCAGTTTTATAGAAGTCTTTTGAAAATTTTTTTAAATTGTAGGACATTTGGGTTACTTTACAAAGGAGTTCTTCAAAAGCTTGGCTTTTTAAGGCTGATTTCAAATAACAAAGAAAAAATGCATATTGCCATGCCAGAATAGATCCTTAAAATTTTAAATCAGCTTTGTAGGAAATTTTTGGAATTCAGTTACTGTGTACAGTAGAATTTCCCAACTTATTTGCACGTAATTATGAAGCATGAGTGCCTCATATCCAATTCTCTGCTTCCTGGGCTACTTCTTTCATTAGGAACATTGTAGTTTGCCAAAATTTGCCATGAATAATCACTGCCAAAATATGATTTTATCTTCAATGTCAAACATTTTCACTAACTCAATGATATTCACAATAATGTCAAATGTTACACTGTCAGAAGCACAAATTTCTAAAAGCTTAGCTTTGATGACTGAACTGAGGGAAGAAGCATAATTGGGATGAGCTAATTTTTTATTTGTAGATTCTGATGACGCTGACACAAAACTTCGTATTTAAATGTGAATTTCTTCCGCTGTTTATGAAGTCACACACTAACGGCTGTGGCTTTATTTTGAATTCACACACAAGAAATCTTGGAATAAAACATGACTGAGGTTACTGGGGGGTGGGGAGGTGGACATTATGGGCATTGGGGAGGGTCTGCGCTATGGTGAGTGCTGTGAAGTGTGTAAGCCTGACGATTCACAGGCTGGGGCAAATCATACATTATATGTTAATAAAAATAATTTTTAAGAAATATGGACTCTGAAAAACAATCTGAGGGGTTTGAAGTGGCGGGGGGGTGGGAGGTCGGGGTACCAGGTGGTGGGTATTAGAGGGCACAGATTGCATGGAGCACTGGGTGTGGTGCAAAAATAATGATACTGTTATGCTGAAAATAAATAA
>NC_081566.1:1875984-2051061 GCF_022355385.1 Mustela nigripes | reverse complement strand
CTACAAAACATAATTTGAATAATTGCCAGATTTGAGGAGAGCCATTATATGAAAGTGTGATGTGAATGTTGATTTCTAATACCTCCCATGTCCTAAGCAAAGGTTCATTTTTAGGCAAAGTAGGTAGGTGGGTAGGTAGGTATGCAGGCAGAAAGATACTCGCAAGGGAACACATGACACTACATTTTAGTCTTTGACCTTCTTTTAACACTAACGTCATAACTATGGATGAACTCTCAAAACTTTTAACTGAAACAGTTTTAGATTACAAAGATGTATCAAGTTTTATCATTGAAAAAAAGAAAAAAGTCAGTAAACTCCCACTGGTGGTTATTTGGAAGTGGAAGAGATGTCTGGAGTTACGGATTAATTATGGACTATAATCCCATAGATTTTATCCTGTAGGAATTTTAGGCCAATATGCAGCCTTTCAGTAGTAGCCCTAATCACTTGGTAATCTCATAACTGCTTAGTGCCTCTATTAATTAAATAGAACGCATGGGGATGCCTGGGTGGCTCAGTGGGTTGAGCCTCTGCCTTCGGCTCAGGTCATGGTCTCTGATTCCTGGAATCGAGCCCCGCATGGGGCTCTCTGCTCGGCGGGGAGCCTGCTTCCTCCTCTCTCTCTCTGCCTGCTCCTCTGTCTACCTGTGATCTCTCTCTCTCTCTCTGTCAAATGGATAAATAAAATCTTTAAAAAAAAGAAAAATAGAACGCATGTACTTCAAAGAGACAAATGGGACAGCCTGTAGGAGAAGTAATTTTCAGATGTTACTTTGTTTTTATATTTCAGAAGAATGATTAGTAACTGTATATACTGTATATACTTCTTCTTAACAGTTAATTGTAGGTGAATGCAAGATCTGTGTATGTCTATGTTTTTATGGAAAGGCCACATATTTCTGCAGTCTCGTTTCAGACTAGAAAGGCACATCAACAAAGGCTTTCTTAAGGCCTTTTTGTTAAAGATTATAAGTCTTTTTGAAAAGACTCATAAACAGGGGCCATGATTAATGATTTCCCAAATATCTTCTCTTTTGTGGCATAAATCTGCATTATATCTCAAGAAATATATTAATTAAGCCTATTTTCTTTATCTTGATCTAAGGTTAATACATCCCAGTTTTTCAGAAATTCTTTCCATTTCAGGTCTTTTCCAGCCAAAAACAAAGCACCTCATTTTGGCCTGTCAGAAATTAAAAGGCAATACAGTCTTAAAAAAAGAATCCCAATTTGTGTGGACAGTGTCAGGTGGCTAATTTAGAGCCCCTCAAATGTGCAAGGATGAGAGGAGGCCTCCATGAGCATAGCTAGGCAAGTACATTTATAAATCGCAACTGTAGACTAAATATTACATCTTTTCAAATTGATACAAGAAACCCCATAAGACTTCATTTCCGTGGGTGTTCAAAGATCATGCTAAGATCTTTTTTGGAGTGGTAAAAGACTAGGAATTCTTTAAAGTCTCAAAAGGTTTTTTTTTAAGTTTTCCAGGTTTTAAGGGCTTTGTAAATACTGGACTTTTGTAATTTAGCTTGTTCTGTGGATATACTAAGTCAAGAAAAGAAATTATTACAATTTCTTACAGTTGCATCTTGCCTTTTTCCCCCAAAATCTTGAGGTGGGGGGTGTTGTTTGCCATCAGCAAGTGGACACCATAGTGATTTTAAGTAAGTCAACTTGTAATCTTCCCATGTCGTGCATACTTGAAAAAACTAACATAGATATACCTATATGCTAGCTTGAAATACTGCCTAAACCCCATACTGTCTATAATTTCAAAAATGTATGGTTGGTGCATTCCCGTCTCCCTGAAGATTTCTGCTGCTAGTTGCCCAGCTTCATTTATAAGTCCCAGATTGTCAGGTTGGCACCACCCCAAGATAACGAACATCACAGAATGAAAATAGCCTGTCCTAAACACATGCATGACCTGTGCCCTTTTCAAACAGCAGTAAACCTGAGTACAGAAACGTGTGCACTTTGGGAAGTGACGATTTGTGTGGAATCACTAAAAACCTTATCCTTGATTTACTACTTTCAAAATAAACTCACTGAATATAAAATAAGGTAAAGAAGCATGTAAAGAGATAGTCCTGGTATTTTTCATCCCAACATGTGTTGTATCATTTGCATCAATCATGATATAGAATCTGGAGGGTTTTGCTTGAGTAACCTTTTTTATACAAGCAGTCTAGTCTCACTATGGTTAAAGGAAGGTATGATTGGCCATGGCATTATTTTAGTGCAATAACAATTAGTTGCCTACGTGTAGGCATAAATCTCTATGAATTATGTAACAGCCCCATAAAAGCAAACAGAAAGCATGTGTAAGAAGCATGCCACATATGATAGAGTATCTCCTAACTGTCTGGATTTTATGGCAGGAGCAGCCAGAATTTCGTAAGTATTTTTAGGGAAAGCGCTATCATTTTCATATGTCATAATAATAACAACACCAAATATATAGGAGTCTCTGTACTGTTTTGTACTGTTCTTGTAAGAGACTTGGAAGTATAATAATCTCAAGGCAGATGTTAAAAGGGACAGCCGTTATTCTTATTTTACAAAAAAAAAATTACTACAGTTACAAATATGGACTGTAACAAATTTTATCATTAGAAGCAGAAATCATATCCAGATATTCTGGTTTTGAGGTCATTGTACTCCACTCACTTTAATAAAATTCAAGAGTTGTTGATAAGTTCATACTTAAGTTAGTCTTGCTAATAAACATAATTTCCAGTTCTTAAATTATGGGAGAAAAAATGTCCATGTGTGTCAGTAATAGAGAAAAAAAGTATGTTGTTTTCTTATATTTCTTTAAAAATAACTTTAAAATATGGCAATAGGGTATAAGTCAGAAAGGTAAATGTTAGTATCATATACTTATACATTCCAGTCTACACCGAATTGGCTTGGTGTCAATGCCACATGTGCCCAAAGCGTAGTTGGACCCATCCTGTGAAGATGATACAGAAATACCTTGTCTCGCCATCAACAGACCACAGTCTGTTTGAACAGAATGACTTCAGTCAGTCCATGTCTTGACAATCTGAAATTGGCCTTAGACATAAGTAGAAAGTAAACTCATTTTTGTTTTTGTTTTGCAGACCAATGTATTTTCAAGGACAGGAGAGCTTATGAAATTTAAGAGTAGAGATTTACTTTAGGACCTGTTTGTGTAGTGATAAATGCAGTGTTGGCATATTCTACAGTATACTGAGATTTTTAATGCTCTAGAGGATGCTAAATAACTATGAAGTATTTATCTGACCTTTAGTGATTACTGAAATTATTGAATTAGTGGCTGGAAATATTTATGTAACATTGCCCAAAATAGATGTTTTAAAATATCATAATAATGTATGGCAATGCATCTTAGTGGTACATTTAATATTATAAATATTATTTTGGATCAAATTTCCACATTGTCATGCTTAGCTACCTAAAACAATGTACTTTCAGTTTATTAAAATATAGTTTCTATTATCCATACTTGTACCCTCAATTTTAGAAAAATGTCACTTGGTTTGATTTTAGGTACCAAAATAAGTCTCTACTTATCAACCAGCATTTGATTTTTATTAGCCTAAAAATTATTGAGACAAGTGAATAAGTAGACTATGACATAAATTGGAAATGTTACATTAAGCTTCTTATATTCAATAAGATTTTTCAGATTTTTTTTATAACAAACACTTGTCCCCCTCTTGTGTAAAGTAGTAAAAGAAAGTGAAAGGTTTTTTTTTGAAAGTGAAAGGTTTTAAAACTATATGAAAATATCCTCACACTGTACTACTAATTTAAGGATTTGGGAGACAAGGTTTTAGCAGAAGCTTAATGTTAATTTTTCATTTCTGAGAGAGGGGCATATAGCATGCATGCTAGATAGCCATATTTACTCTGTGTCCATATGTCAGATTTCTGTTTCATGAAGAAAGATGGGGAACTGGCAATAGTCCATTTTGCACAGTACCTGTGATAATTTTAGGTTCTCTTCCATCTCTTGAACTTGTTCATTTTGGTAATACATTATCACTTTAAGACTCTGAATGGTGCTTAAATTATAGCAACTGAGGGGCATTTATATTGGACTGAAAAGTTTTTAGTACTAGTATTAACTTTTGAATTATGCTCAAGGTCTTAGACTTTGCAGCATGTTTAGTTTCTTTTCATTTCTTATTAGTATTTTTCAGTACTTAATAGTCTCCTGCTCCCACCTCCAACAAGAACTTCTCTCTGTTCAACATCAGAAACGTTTTCCTATTTGGCATGTGCTTTCTAGTTCCCCAAGCAGTATAAGCAAATTGGAAAGTTCAGCTGTCATTCTTGGAAGGTCATAGATCGCACTAGCAGCCTGAGTAATCCAGGAGGTTTTAAGTATCATAGCATTTAGTTTAAAGTGAAATTTGCTCTGACAAGGCTGGCAGACCAATAGGAAAAAGAAATATTTGTGCTTGGAGAAGTGCATATGTAGAGACCAGGAGTATAACTGATGGCTGGAAGTGATTTCAGTCTAAAAAAACAAATCATTAAGAGAGTGCATAGGGGTAAAATACACAGTTCATATTTTAAAGAGTCTCAAAATGAACCAGCAACTAAGGTTAGCATTACATAGTAATTAGCTGTGGTGTTCAGGCTTTAACTCACTCAGTACCAGGCAGTCTGGTTAAACGATCACTGTGAAAACATTGCTACTTATGTTATATTCTCTTCTTTAAGCCTACAGCCATAATTTTTGTACCTTAAAAAACCAAGGTATTATGACAGATTATATAAATGTTGAGCTAGTAACAGACAAACAATTATTCAAAGGAGGTGCTAATGACTCAGTTTATTGACCTAGGGGTTACTTAAGCAGCTCAGTAAGTTTCCTTAACATTTGGTGGTATGGAATGAGGCACTGCTTGATATTATAGAACTGCCAATTTCAAGAAGTCCTTGGACTTAACTGAAGAAATGTAAGTTACAGATGACTAGATGGTATACTTTCATTAAAAGATTATTAAGGAAAGTTTGAGACCATTATAGGTTTGAATAAATATCACTTTGGCTTGATAATCACATCTGACAGCTTCCATTAGGCACCTATCAGAGTATTTTTTTGGTTTATTGCTACAAATAAGGAAAAAGAAAATATCTTCTCATGGCTCCAATTATTTCTTTCAAGTCATTGTTCTTCTCAAGCAAGCCAGTTCTGAGTACCAGAATACAGGGTTGAAACATTCTTTTCTTGAATGTGCAGAGCAGAATAATAAGACTGAAATGGAAAGGACTTCCAGCAAGATGTTAAACTGAGCTGACTTAGAAGGCCCTCCCCATGTAGACATATAGAAAAGATGGATAAAATGTAACAAAAAATTCATAATTCATGACCAGATTCACAAAGATAAGTCTCTCTCTCTCTCTTTCTCTCTCTCACACACACACACCCACAATAACCACCCACAAGAATATATTGAACTAAGTATAGGTTATATACTGTAGGAGAATGAAATTAAATTCCATATATAAAGCCTGGAACTTCAGTGGGCTGCCTTTTTTTCGTCATCTGAAAAAAGGACTAGATAATCTTAATTCACCAGCCTAGAAAAGTGACCAAAACTTATCTTTGGCTCCAAGGCCCTAGGTTAGGAGGATAGTCATCCAAGGGAAAGAGAAAGCATAAGCTTTCTCCGTGTGCATGAGTGGGTTCAGAATTTATGTTATTCATCTAATTCAGGGAACCCCAAACCAAGAAATTGTCATTAAAATTGTTCCAGGACAATGGAATCCCCAGGGTCTTGATATATTATAAACAAATACAGAACCTGTCTGTAGAAATATTTTCCATATTTAAGGGCCAACAGACAGGCAAAAATAATGAGTTAAAAACAAAAAACAAAAACAAAAACAAAACCCTGAAGTTGAACACAGTAAAAAACTGTAAAGCTCATGAAGAAAGGAATGTGATGGAGTTGAATTGTCAGGTACAACAGTAAGAGCAGATGCCGAAGAATTAGAGTTAATAGAAGAATCTCAATTACACTATAAGATTTTTAAAAATAAAAAGGAATTTAGAAAATTAATGCAGTGGTATAATATGAAAAAGTGCCAACTATAATACTTCCACATAAAAAATAAAATAGCCCCTGGAGATGGGTTAAACAACGGATTAAGATGCATTATAAGAGAAGTGTGAATTGAATGAAATTAGAGAAGCATCAGTGAAGTGGAATTTCTTTACCATTTGGAATAAATCAGTGACTATTTTATACATGCCTCTTCCATCATTACTACAAATTAGTTTTTATCTGAAGCATCTTAGTATAGTAACTAAGTTGAAAGGATCTGTCCCCAAGGTGGTATATTTCCCCTTAGAACTGACAGATGTCTTTAAAAATTTTTTTTCTAAATAAATTCCAGATGAACACTTTAAATACAGCCTCCCACTACTCATATCACTTGGCCTTGATTTTTGGAAAAATATTACTTGGTTTGATTTCACTAAAATGTGATTCTTTAAGATTCATTAGCCATTTAGTTTTCTCATAATAAAAGGAAAATTGATATTCACGCATATAAAAGATTAGTGATAAAAACTAAATGGAAAATGATAGCAACACTTGGTATGTATTGGTAAAGCTCACCATAAGACGGCTCAGTTGTGCTCATCTACTCACTAATACAGAGGCTCAAGCTTAATAACACCCTTCAGCAGCCTCAAATATGTATTATGTACAAATTTATAGAAACAGAGGCTTTTGACACGTTCAATGAAAATTTTAGAGGTGGTCATATAGTAGTAGTACCTTAACGTGCGCGTTCGTTTCATCTTTCCGTGACCCAGATGATTGGCATCTTC
This sequence comes from Mustela nigripes, assembly GCF_022355385.1. Lineage (NCBI taxonomy): Eukaryota > Metazoa > Chordata > Mammalia > Carnivora > Mustelidae > Mustela > Mustela nigripes. Next base: position 2,044,214 of record NC_081566.1, on the reverse strand, counting down.
TATCATTTTCATAGGCCCCCACATTCATAAAAGGAGAGCATTGACTATATGAGAAAGCAGTGGAAACCATATTCTGTCAATGTGGAATTTGCTGAGAGTTTAAATTTGGTAAAATTTGGTTTAAAACTTTGTGAAAGCTAAGGATACTCAGTGATAAGACAAGCTCTCCATCTAGTGGTTGGTTTATAAATTACAGGCATTTAGATTTCAATAGATCTAATGCTAGGTATAATTTTTTTTTTTTTTAAGATTTTGTTTATTTGAGAGAGAGAGAATGAGAGAGAAAGAATATGAGAGTGGTGAGGGGCAGAGAGAGACGTAGACTCTCTACGTCTACGTAGAGAGGCAGGCGGGCAGCCCGATGCGGGACTAGATCCTGGGACTTCAGGATCCTGACCTGAGCCAAAGGCAGTTGCTTAACCAACTGAGCCACCCAGGTTCCCTGCTAGGTATAATTTTATAGGCATTAGATCATTCTATCTATACTTCTCTTGTTACTACATATAGGAATTTTAAGGAAAAAAATTCTTTTCTGACAGCATAGTTCAGCCTATTGATTGTAGAGGCAGAGTACTTGTACAGTCTGATTTCACCTGCATGGAACAGCACACCCTCTTAGTTATTTGATGAAGCCTGCAGGAAAGTGCCAAAATTGTTTCATTCCAATTAACTATAACCTCTAAAATTTCAGCCAGTTTTGAAATTCTTTTCCTTCATTCTCAAATGGTGGAAGTATAGGGCGCCTGAGTGGCTCAGATCATGATCCCAGCATTCTGGGATCAAGTCCCACATGGGGCTTCTGCTCAGAAGGGTGCCTGCTTCTTCCTGCTGCTCTCCCTGCTTTGTGCTCTCTCTCTCTGACAAATAAATAAATAAAATCTTTTTTATTTATTTTTTTAATGGTAGAAGTATAACTAAACTGATTTCAAAAGAGAAAAGATAGCATTTTTTTATCAGGGAAGATAGCATATTTGATTGTTTCCTCTGCCATTGCCTCTCCGGGCTCCTGTCACTCTGTGTATGGATAGCCATGATATTCTCTTAAATGTTCCCCAAGCTTTTGTCTCTTAACACCCATAGTTGCCACAGTTCTCTTGCTAAAACTCAGAAGTAAGTTTTCCCCATTTTCAAAAACCATAGACAACTCTGCAAAGTGGATAGTTAGCCTGGCATCTGAAGAGCTTTCAAAGTCTCGCCTTACCCTCCGTTTCTGGCCTTCTCTCCTGTCACCTGCTTTCACCGGAACCCTAAGGCTTCTCACGTAAGCAGCTTCTGTTCTTCAGCACCTTCTTGCGCGCTCAGGCTGCAGCATCTTTCCTCACCTGTGAGGCCTCCTTGTCCTTGTAGATCCGTCTGTTCACACAGTGAAATTCTTCTGAAGGCCTCCGTGCCCGCTACGAAGCTGGCCGTTAGCGGCGCAGCAGTTGATGAGACAGTGACCGTCTTTACCCCTGTATAGTACTTACAGTTTCATAGGAAATAAAGTAAAAAGATACATAGTGAGGAAGTGACAGATGCATTAAAATACAAGTATTTTGGCGGTGCCTGTGTGGCAGTCTGTTAAGTGTCTGACTCTTGGTTTCAGCTGGGATCATGGTCATCAGGGTGGTGAGACTGAGACCCGCACTGGGCTCCAGGCTCAGCACAGTGTCTCCTTGGGACTCTCTCTCCCTCTCCCTCTGCTCTCCCTGCTGCTTGCTCGCTCACTCGCAAATAAATAAATAAATCTTTTAAAGTATTTTCTTTAAAGACTTTCTAGCACCCTAGATTCTTTTGTAACAACTTATACATACTCTCACCATATAGTCAATATCTGCTGCTCCTCTATTCTTCTGTAGTAATTTATAAAAGTACTAGGGTAATACAACATATTACAGGAATTCTGTTTGTGTTTAGTCGCCTCCAGTCTGTGGTCAAGGACCATGTCTTATTATTGGCTTCCCAGTACCACATTTTTCTTTTAACATTGACTGTCAACACCATATTTAACACATTGTAGGAACTCATGTCCATTTGGATGGATGGATGGATGGATGGCCGGCTGGCTGGCTGGCTACAAAGGATCACTATTACATTGCACTACTACAATTTCATATTTCTAAATTTCTCATGACAAATTATAGTTAAGCTGAAATTACTGATCAATTTATAATCTTAGATAATAAAATACTGATTTTGATTCTATGATTGATATATTGGAATAATAAAAAGAATGAACTCGAAAGCTATTATAGGATCATTTTATGCAGCTCTATAATATCCTAGAAAGCTTCCTCCGAAGAAAGTTAGCCTATGTTAAGTCCTTTCACTTCAGAATCCCAAAAGAATTCCAAACTTCTTTGTAGACCACAAAGATAGGCAGTTAGGAAAAATCACTACACTCTATCACTACCCTCTATAAATACAAATATATTTATAAATATAAATATTGTCACAAAGGATTTTATTTTAGGGAGAATAGAATTCCTGAAGAAAGACCCACACCAAAAAGATGAAAGGCAACATGAAAATTTCATGTGTGTGTCTGTGTGTGTACATACACACAACTACACACCCACATACACACACATTCAATGTGAGCCATTTTGTGGTAAGGACTCCTTTAAAAATTTGAGATCAATGAATTTTTAGCCTATGGTATTAGAGAGTTAGAAACAGGATCTCATTATATTCTGTGCTGATTTCAGACCACAAAATAAATACAGTATCACATTATTTTCACTTCTTCATTTAAGATAACCATTGAAAAGTAGCAAAGTTGTTTTAGAGAGCAAATGAGATGGTAAACATCCCAGAGACCATATCATGAGGATTGATTAAATGAGAGTTGTGAAAAAGCCTCATTAAAGAAGAATCCGTTTGGGCGCCTGGGTGGCTCAGTGGGTTAGGCCGCTGCCTTCGGCTCGGGTCATGATCTCAGGGTCCTGGGATCGAGTCCCGCATCGGGCTCTCTGCTCGGCGGGGAGCCTGTTTCCTCCTCCTCTCTCTCTCTGCCTGCCTTTCTGCCTACTTGTGATCTCTCTCTGTCAAATAAATAAATAAAATCTTTAAAAAAAAAAAATCTCCTTAAAATAAAAAAAGAAGAATCCGTTTTCTTTTGTGGTTCCAGAGGATAATTCTAGAAATAACAGATTTCAGATCAAGATACAAAAACTTTGTAATAGTTTGATGGGCCCGTGAATGGAATGAGCTGCTTTGTGAGGATTCCCATTTATGGAGATGTTTGCAAAGAATTCTGTAGACCCAGTCGAGGCTGTTGTGAATGGAAGCGTAGTTTAGATTATTTCCAAACATGTTTCCAAGTCAAAGATTCTGTGAACCTACGTTAAGAGAACGCGGCTTGAATTTACTTTTTGTTTATTTTTTGTAGCATCCTCTGATATATTCGTTATTTGTTCTGCATTCATTTTCTGACTTGAGAATTTCAAAGAAGATAAAGACTTGTGTTGCTTTTACTTAATTTTAATAAAATAATGATAATACTTTTCACTTACGCAGCACTTTTCATCCAAGGATTTCAAAGTGCTTTACAAATATGCACTAATTAAGCCTCACAAACAGCTAGAGGTAGGTGATTTCCTTCCCTCTCTACAGGAATGTCAACTCTGGCACAGAAGTCCAGTCAGAGCCTCAGAGTGCCTCGGACCCCTTCCTGGCTGCCATTCCCCTTGTAATGTGCTGCATGGGAACTATCACTTGTCATGCCTGGATTTCTTTTTCTCCCCTCCCTAATTTACTGCAAGTTTAGAAATACAATGAATGCTGTTAAAAATTTGTTTGAAGCCTTGTCACTATTACAGAAAATTCCGTCTCCTGCTTGCTGAATGCTATTAGATTTCCAAATGTTTGTTTAAAGATAAGCTTTAGATGTGATTTTATATTTATTGTTGAATTTCAAATATAATTTTTTACTCATGAAGAATTTGTCACTTTCCTTTCTAGGTACCCCCAAATCACTGTTCTTGGAACATAAAACTTAGTAGCAGAAGGATTTGGGGGCCTCACCTTTCCTGGTTGCCTTTTCCCAGCAAACAGGAACCATTTTCTTTGAGCTAGAAATATGTGTTTTTAAGAAGAGATTGCATTTTGTTATGTTTGCTAATTTAAAGGTAAAAAATGACATCTGGACATTGAGGATAGTGGTTAAATGACACTACATAGTTCTACTTTAAAAAAGCGGTCTAGGAGTGGCATTCTCTGATCTAGAGGGACACACCCTTTCTGTGGAGGTTAGGGGTACCAGGAAGAAAGCAGGTACATATAAACCCGGTATAAACACTCAACTCTCATCTGAAGGGGAGCTGTCCCACGGGGCAAGAACGCAAACAGCAGACCACGGCTCAGTGTCCCTGGTTCTTGGGGTTCCTGGCGAGGGTGTGCCAGTGCCTCTGAGTCCTGAGTGGATCAGGAAAGCACAGTTTTTGCTGCCGCACTTCCCTTTTATAGTCACAGCTTCTGTCCCCTTCTAGAACTTACATAAAGAATCTGCTCCTGTTTAAAGGAATACTTACTGTTTTACTCTCCTCATTTTGAACCAGATTCAACATTAACAAGGCCACATCTTTATCTCAAAGGAGAAAGTACAACATGTGCCCACATATCCCAAGAGAACATCTATCCTCAGGATTCAGCATCCTGAAAATCTAATTTTCCCTCTATATTAGAACCAAACGAGAGATTAAATAATCAAGCTATTCTGTTTCCGAGTGAATTTTATTTAAAAGATGTTAATTATGTAGATACAGCTGATCTTTCATAATATAAAAGGACCTAGGATTTACATCAAAGTGCCATCCAAACTGGTCATAATGTTTCAGACTTAATTTTCTTAAAACAGCAAGTGCATCTGTGATACATGGTGGATAATTACAGAAAAACTCACTTTAAGAGTTTCTAATTTTTCTCCTTAAAATTTTTTCCCAAACGGTATCTGTGGAAGTCTAGAAACTTTGGCCTGAGTGAAGTGCTGACCACATAAATAGAACTTTAGTGAGTAAATTTTCAGTGTTCAAGATCCAGTCTTACCTTAGAGGACTTCTTACCAACAATGTGACTGACATTTTTTAAGAAACAGAATATCCATTTTTCTATTTACACCACGCAGATTGATTAATGTCTAAGTTTATCCTTTTCCCTGGTGTCAAGTCACGTGGGAATACGATTTCCTTTTGGTCATAGAAATAAAATACAGTTTTGCAATTTGAACGTGTAGTGACCTTAGGCTCTCAGAACTTTAAGAGCCATTCCTCAGTGAGCACAAGCCTGACAAAAGGTCTGATATTCCTGAGAGAGTTACAGGCCACCCAAAGCATTGCTTAGGTGAGTTACGGACAGTGGCCTCTGGGGAGCAACGTGGCTGGCACCCTCCCCTCTGGGGATTGTCCTCTTGCTGCACTTCACTTGCCTTCGTGTGTTTCTCTGCCAGTCTACGCTGCCTCTTGGTCCCAAATTCCTGAAAACCTCTAGGCTGAGAAACAAAGACAAAATTAACTTGAGTTTAACCTAAGTCTCCTGCTCTTCGGCTCAGAAGAGATGCTAAAAATCCAGCCAGTGTCCGGGGAAGGTGGGCAGGAGATGAAAAATGGAGGAGTTGAAGGTCATGAGCTGTCCCACCAGCCATAGTTGATAGTTGTTGGGACACGTGAGTGTCTGTTGGCCTTAAGGGCTTCAGGAGAAGAATGCCAGTGGCCAGCTTTCCCTCGATTTTAACTGACACGGGTGTATCTGAGTTCATGGGCTGCATTACTTCCTGAAACTTCTTTAATCAAGTTGCCTCTAGAGCAGTGTTTCGCTTCATCATAAAATTAAAATGTCTTCCCAGGAGACCAAAGTAGGAAGGACATGCCTATATTTCGCCATTTCAAAATAAAATTCAGACTTAAAACATGTCGGTCAACTTTTAGGAATTACAGACACGGTTTTTTATTTAGAAGGAGCCGAAAAGTTTGTTTTCTTTAGGATCACTCACTAACGAATGCTAACGTAAAACTTTTATCTCAGAAAACCCGTTTCCCCGAGCAGTAAGTTCACATGAATAATACGCCCTATACATATTCTAGTTCTCTACATTAAGTACGCAGTCCGTCTTGGTGCACACGTGCACACACGTGCACATACACAAGTTATTTAAAACAGCCTTTTAATCAATAGTACTTTTGTGTTTTAATCTCCTTTTGAGTTGTGAGAGGAAGTTAGTGCCTCTTTATTTTTTAGTCATATTGAGATTTTGCTGATAAAGTATCTTTCCATCTAGTATACTCTCTAATATTAAAACATTTAAATGTGTTTGTTTTTTCCAAGTTTCTGTTTCTGCGTCATAAGTTGTTCCCTTTGGTCGGACATGAGCTCACTAGCACTCCCTGCATGAGCCGTGCATGGGCATGTCATAGCTGCCATCTCCGCCTGACAAAATAAGTCTCTTGTCGTTTTGCTAAGTGTTGCAGAATTCTCTGACCCTTAACAAGTGCTTTGGAGAAAAGATTTTCTTTTAAATCTATCAGTAGATGAAAGAATAATTTTTAAAGTAATAAAGGTTATCCATGCTTCAAGTATCTTTATAACTCTGAACATTATAGGCTTCTGTTATTTCCATAGAATAAACTGAAACAAAATTTATAATTGTCTTACTGTCATTCAAAAGAAACATGTATGATTTATTTGGGTTTTTTAAATTGAGGACTCGGAGAAGGATTTGCAGAACAAATCTGGCTAACTTAAATATTGTAAAATTCCTTGTCTTACTCTTTCAGTTTAGGCTTATAGTATGATTTGGCCCTAGGTTAGAGTTTACTACTAAAATTCAAAATGCATGTCCTTATTAATAATACTGTATCTTCATATGAAAAGATGATCTTATGATGAATAATAAAACTCATCTTACTACAGTTTTAGTTTTATCATTCCCTAGCAGTGTATTACTGATACTTGCCAGCACATAACATCTTTTCATATTCTAGCATAAAAGCCATATATGAATGTAATTTATTAAAGCTCTTCTGATCTGGCCTCCTTTCTGTCTTGAATAGCACCTGATGACAGAGGTTTCCCACTTTTTAACACATTGTTAGAAGTAAATATTTATTATACACATATTTGTGACTAAATTAATTTAATGCTATACATATTATATAATGTATATGTATATTTGTGTATATTTCATATATGTGTGTGTGTATACCTATACACACACGCACACAAGAGAAAGGCCTGCCTAATGATAGCCACATAAATCACTTTAGCTGCTAGGAAGAAAATCTTGGTGGTGTAAAGTTCCCAGACTCCCTTGGCCTACATTGTGGTTGGGTGATGAACAATATAATTTACCACACCTTTTTCTCTTTCCAGCCTTGGAACGGATGGCTTTGGCCAGCCAGTTGGCATTCTTGGACGCCCTGCCACAGCTTACGGATTCCGCCCTGATGAGCCTTACTACTATGGCTATGGATCTCGATAAAGTCATCCCTTTCTGTGTGTGCTCTCAGCTTAGAAGAAATCTGTGTGGGTTGGGTTAACTTTGAATCTTGGCTAATAATGCATGTGGATATTACTGCAGGTCTGTGTTTTTGTTTTTTTTATTTTCTAGTGCTGTTAGCTACAAATTAACTCTGATCCCTCTGTCCTCTGTTACATATAGTTAGACCCTGTTCACCACATCTTGGATGGTGAATAACATTTCCCGTGCTATTCATAGAGACACAAAAGTAAACGCTGAAAAGCATCCAGCCTGGAAAACACACTACATTATGTACATTGAGTGACTAATTTAATTTCTATTAAAAAGGATAAAGTGCAAATGAATTAGTGAAAGTCATGTGTTTCTATGTAATGTGTTTCACACCTGCTTGTGTAGGTGTGTGTGGATTCTCTTTTCCCTGCGCTTTCCCTGTAAACTCGAGTACTCCAGGTGATGTGTGTGGCTTTCAAGTTTATGCAAAGAATATCATCCTTTTTTTCCCATGCCGTCTGCCTTTCCAGGGCTGCTTCCCAAAGTTAACTAGTTTTCGGTGAGTAATGGAACATGTGCCATAGATCATGTGACATATGCGTAGAATCTCTTCAGCAATTTGAATTCTTGTCTTTCTGATTTTAAGGTAGAAAGCCTGAGATGTCTGTTAGTGCATGTGAAACTAGATTCGTATTGGGTTTTTAAATTTTATTATTCGTGTCATCTAAAGTATGGAAAAGCTATCTCGCAGGAAAACTAAGGAACAGCATATTTTTCTCACCTGTTTCCCATTTGTTTTCTTGTTTTTGTAAGATTTGGGTGGTAAGAAATAGACATTATAATTAATAATGAATTTTGAAAGCAATTCATTAATGTTACAGTGTTGGAAATATACTTGACAAACACAGCAAAACAAATAACCGTAACACAGAGATAGTTCCTTGAGTCCCTGCTATGGAAGGAGTAATGCTGGGCTTTGAGGGAAATACACAGATCAAAAATAAGACTTCTGTCCTGGAATTTTAAAACCTCAGTGGTCTACTACAGTATTTATTTGGCTTGATTTATATTTTAAGCATAGAATAATAGAGCTGAAAAGGGCCTTTAGAAGAACTCAGTGTATCTATGGGTTTGAGAGACCAAACACATAAAAATTTTAAATATTGTGAACAGATTGTCTTAATCGCCCGCTGTGTGTCGGGAAGCAGGTGCGCTCCCGGGGAGTGACTCGACCTCACAACCTGATCCATCTTCCTGAAGGCACCCATTTCCTTGTCGCAGTTTCCGTTTAAGCACAGCGCCTCGAAGCTGGAACGAGCCTTTGACGCGAGCCCTGCCCCAGTCCGGGGGAAGCAGCCGTGGCCGGGACCCGGGGAGACGGGCCCAAGCTCGTGCGTCCGGCCGGTACGTGCCGCGGCTGCGGGTTCCAAGCCGGGGAACTCCAACATGCTCCGGGTTCTTTAGCCGCAGGCAAAGCCTGGACGCGTGGGGCGGTGAGGCTCCGAGGGGGCAACACTCCGCTGCGGGCGGCCGGGCGGGCACCGAGGTGCACGTGCTTCCCTCCCGGCGCCGTCGCTGTCCTGACGGGAGCTTCACGGATCCGGAGCTCGGGACTTCCCGGGCAGGCGCGCGCGGACTCACCGTCACCTCATTTAGGAGGGGAAGTTCCGCCGCAGGAGGAAGGGGAGGATCCGAAGGTCCTGCTACGTCAGAGGCCGCGAGACCCTGGCCGCGGGCCCTTTCCGAAGCGCCGCGTGACGAGCCGCGCGTCCGGGCCTCGCTAGGCGGCGCCTGGCCGGAGCCCGCGCGTCCGTAGCTGCCGCGGCTGAGGCCGCAACGACGTCTCGGCGGGCGCTTTCGTCTCCGGAGCCCGCGGCGGCGCCACGGCTTCCCCGCTCCGTCTCCTCCCTCTGGCCCGCCCCGCGGCCCTCGCTCACCTCCGCTACCGCAGCGCCGCCGCCCCACGGCCGAGCCGCCGCCGTGTCGGCGGGACCCGGGTTAGGAGACACTGTCCCCTCGCCGGTCCCCTCGCCTGCCCCCTGCCCGATGCGGGCGAAGCGCCCCCCACGCTTCTCCGCACGGAGCTGAAGCTCTCCGGCCCCCCGCCCCTCGACCGAAGCTCCGGGCAGGACGCGGGACGTAGGCGGCACAAGGCGACCCGCCACCGCCACAGTCGCGCGTGACCGCAGCGGGCGTCGGGGCTCCCGCCGGGCTGCGCGGGGGGTTCGCTCCAGGCCCGCGGGGCGCGCGGCGAACCCCAGCGCGTCGTCAGAAGGTCGCACAGCCAAGAACGGGTTTTCTCCGACCCGGCCGCACGCCTGCTTCCAGAGTCTTTGTTTCCTGTGACGGAGGAGCGGCCACCAGCTGCCTTGTCCCGGTCCTGAAACGCGACTCGAGGTTCATACACTGATCTTCACGTTTTCGCCACGTTTCCAAGTGGCACCCGCAGGATTTGTCCCAACTCCCTGCCGCTGCCTCGGCAAGTCCTCCCACAGCCAAGCATTGGGGGACACGGAGGTTTTCAGTGAGGTGAGCGTAGGCCGTTCGCGTCTCCATTGCTCGTTTGATGGGAATATGGAAAACACTGAGACCTCCTCAGATACCAAAAATGGCACATACACGTTCTCGCCAGGTTGAAAGTGCACCAAAGCGGTAATGCGGTAGGCTTCAGCGCTGTGTGCTCTTTGGAGTCCGGCAGCACCTCCCTGCTTGTCTGGAATGAAGACGGGCCTGAAATAGAGAGGCACGAAGGAAAGAAGACTGAGAGAAAAAAAAAATCAGTAATCTGGAAGAAAAAGTCAAAAAGCTCTGTAAGGAGGCAGAGGACAAGAATGTAGATTAAATAAGAATAATACAGAAGGTAAAAATCAGAGCACCAACACTTCGCTGGTAGGTTTTCCAATAAAAGTCTTTTTAAAAAGTTACAGGAATGGTGAGCCTGGGTGGCTCAGTCAGCTAAGCAGCCGACTCTTGATTTTGGCTCAGGTCATGATCTCCGGCTTGTGAGATGGAGCCCCGCGTCAAGCCCTGGGCTCCGAGTTGGGCATGGAGCCTGCTTAAGAGGCTCTCCTCCTTCCCTCCACCTATCTCTCCAAAAAGCAAATAAATAAAAATTCAAAAAAGTTGAAAGATACAAGAGCAATAGCCAAAATAGAAGAAAACATCTCTGAGCTACAATGAATTTTTCCCTACAATACAGTAACCATTTTTTAAAATGGGTGTGACTTCTATCTTGATGTAATCTAGAAAAACTCTTGAGAAATAGGAATTTAAAATTCCATGAGAATCCTGAAGAGAAGGATAAAAGGAAACAGACTTCCTTCCAAGAAACGGACTGTCTTCAGGCTTCTGACGTTCCATGGCCCCAACTCAAGAGCCTTCCTTGGCCCCAGAGGGAAGGGGACTCTCCCGGTTGCACCAGTGCCCAGCAGGAGTTGTATTGGTGATGAACTGATAACTTCTGCATATCTCCCACTGCTCCCCATTGGGAATGAGAGTATCCTTGGTGATAATCCTGTTCCTGTCCCAACCACTGGTTGTTGGGTAGAAGTGGACAGGGGAGGTGGCAGATAGCCTCTTACAGTTCACAAGTCTCTGAATCAAGAGGAACCAAACTCAAGTAGAACCTGAAAACCACACCCAGGAAGCCTCATCCTCTGCTGAGTAGGATTTTGTGATGGTATCTTGCACTTCCAGCCACAGCCTAATGACATAATGTTATGAGACTTTTGGGCTAGGAGGGAGCATATTTTGCATGTGAACAGAATGTTAATAATTGTGGCCCAAAGGCAATATGTAAAGACTGAGAAAGGTGGTCATGATACTCTTGAGCTCTTCCCACCATCAGACAGACTCTGTTTAATCACGTCTTAAATTTGGGCTCACATACCACCCAGCTTTGACCCCCAGAACATGGCAGAAATGATGTCTGAGTCTAGGACCTACACCTCCAGGAGACTTGCAGCTGCTGCCTTTGCCCTGTGGTTTACTCCCTGACACTGACAGGCTGTGGAGAACTTGGAAGAGAAGCCCAGGCATCTGAGCTGTCTCGCTGGGGCACACCTCCTCCCTCCGTGGACAGCTCACCCAAATGCACTCTTGCCGGTGAGCCCAAGAAAGACCAGTAGAGGGACCGCCCGGCCAATTACAGAAAGCTGACTTCCTGTGAAAAGTGATAACGTGCTGCTGTTTTAAGTTTCCGAGTTCTGGGCTGATGCGGCAGGTGGTATTTTCAAAAGATGCCCGCCCCACGCATTCCGGCTCACATGCACATCTTACAAAGTTACACTGATAATTCTCCAGTTAAACACAGAATCCATACCCTTCCTCTTGAACCTGAGTGGACTTTTTTTAACTGTTTCAACCAGTAGAGTTAAGCAGAAGTCAGAAAGACTTAAAGCTAAGACAAAGTCCTTTCAATGCTGCCTTGTTCTCTTGGGATGCTCATTCTTAGAGCCGGCTGCCATGATGTGAGAAGGCCAAGCAACAGGGAGAGGCCATGTGGAGGGGCTGCGGTAGGTGGTCAGAGCGGAGGACACAGCAGACAACCAAGCAGTCAGCCGCTAAGGTGAATGAACCTCCCCAGGATTCCAGCCCCAGCTCTGGAGCCACCGAAGCCGAGGCCTCAGAAGCCAAGATGAGTGCCCTGCCCTGCCCCGCCCTGCCCAACCCTTGCAAATTCATGAGCAAAAAAACAGGTCATGTTTTAAGCTACTAAGTTTGTGATGGTCTGTGGCTCAGCAGTTGATAAGCAATACAAATTCTATCCGAGAGGGATCTATCCAAAGGCCTATACAAATCCTCAGATCACAAGTACTCTGCCCTCCTCAAGCCTCCTTCCATTCTCCTCACATCTGTCCCCACCACAAATACCGTCCCCAGACACAGAGATGATGAGTTCCTGAGTTACCACCTCAGGGAAGACTAAGAGAGAACAATGTGCCACTCTGAAATCTGAGGAATTTAAATTCATCTCAAGTTACTACGAATCATGATCTCTCAAGGCATTTAGAAATATTTTGATTACCAGAGGTCCAATTTACCAGACTTTGCAGTGTCACACACACGCAAAAAGTACTTTTATTTGAAACTCATGACCACTCAATATAGAAACCCTGCAGTTAATTAACCGTGAAAAGAAATGTTTAATGTGAATATCACCTCTCTTCTCCTTTTCTCTTCTAAGCCTTCAATCTCTCTAGGTCGGTAGTTCAGGCCACTGAAATAAGTGATTTGCAATCTGGAGGATGGTAACTGCTACTCAAAACAAGAATAAATCTCTCATGAGTCAGCTTTTCCCCCCCCTTGCCTACAATATGCCAGTGTCTGAAGTCTGCTGTGTAATGAGCTCTGGCCTATTGCATCACCGTGAAGTCGAGCCCACAGAGCACGACTATTACCATTTGCACCAGGTGGGACTCGGAGCTGCCCATCAAGGCCTAGATCCCACAAGGGCAGGGTCAGGAAGTGTTGCTTTTCAATTAGCTTAACTTTCAGAGCTCATTTATTTCCAGTGCTGGGTATGAAGGAATCCGCTTTAATTCGGTGATTTTGAAACAGAGACCCACGGAAGTTTGGGGAACTCAAGGTATCTGCAAAGTCCAGAAATCTAATGGGATACTTTGGAAAGGAAGGCCAAGCTTATCAGTCATTTCTCATCGAAATTAGTTGAGTCTAGCTACTTGTTTTGTTCCTGAGTCTTTCTTTCTTTCTTTCTTTTTTAAGATTTTATTCATTTATTTGATAGACAGAGATCACAAGTAGGCAGAGAGGCAGGCAGAGAGAGAGGGGGAAACAGGCCCCCCGCCGAGCAGAGAGCACGACGACGTAGGGCTAAATCCCAGGAACCTGAGATCATGACCCGAGCCGAAGGCAGAGGCTTTAACCCACTGAGCCCCCCTGTCTTTATGACTCTTCCCAATTGATTTTCCATTTTTCTGACACTTGATTTTTAATAATGTCACCAGCTAGACCCCAAGACCTGACCTTTACTGCCCACCTGCTTGTACTCACCCACCTGTGTTTCACATTGTTCCTTAAGCACTTCTTTCCAGCTGACCTCTCAATTCAGGCAAATGGAAACTGAAGCTGCCCCTCCAGTGACAGTGACTGCCCTGACAAGGCCTCCAGCGGGTCCAGACTACCAGACCAGTTTGAGTATAACCTCTGACTTCCACTGTGCAGAGGGCCCCGGGGTGACTTCTAGAGCGACCAACAACTACGTTTACTTCAATATAATCTCAAAAATCTCCATCCGAGGAGGAGCACAAGCCTCACTCACACAACTCCGATGTGTGACAGGTCTGCTCCTTAAAGCACATGTGCGACTTCACACCCTCCTCTACATCCCATGACAAGGTCTCCCCACCTCGATAGTCGTCCTTACCCTAAAAGAAAGGAGCCCATCCACCCTCGCTCCGGAGTCCCGGCCTGAGAAGCCATTCTCTTGATCTGTTGCAAATTAACTTTGTGCAACAGCTCTCCTGTTACTTCAGTTTCAGTAAGAGAGTCTGGCATAAGGCACCTGCTGGTCATGCGGAGTCCCCCTCGGGTACAGCTGTTGCACAGTGGCCACACGAAAAGGATACCTGTGCTCCTTCACGTACACACGTGTGCCTGCTCACACACATTATGTGGGGTTTATTGAGAAATAATTCACATGCTGTGAAAGTCCCTATTCCAAAATGTACAATTCAGCAGTTATTTTTAGTATATTCACAAGGTTGTGCAACAGTCACGACTATCTAATTCCCAACGTTTTCATCCCCCGAAAAAGAAACTCCATACCAGTTGGCAATTCCCACGTCCCCTCTACCCTCAGGCCCTGGCAACCGTTCATCTGCTGTGTCTGTGGATTTACTGGTCCCAGACATTTCATAGACATGGACTCATACAATATGTGGCCTTTTGTGTCCGGCTTCTTTCATGTCATGTCCTACAGTTCCTCCAGGCCGCGGCATGTGTCAGTGCTTCTCACGTGTCTGAATAATGTTCCGTTGCATGGATACGCCACTTCTTGCTTATCCATTCATCACTCTGGCCACTGGGGAGCAGAAGAGCGCCAGCGAACTGAAACCTGACCAGGCTTATTCCCCAGCCCTGTCTCTGTTGTGAGAGTTCCCCTGAGGACGGCTGCTATTTCAGTCGTTCTTCCCAAACTCTCTTAGCGAGATCACATCTTCATGTAATACGTAAGTGCCCTTCCCTGCTCTGATTTCCCGTTATCAAAATGCCCTGCTTACCTACTTCATGTAGGGCGACTCTGCTTTCAGCACCTCTCTGCCTGATTCCCTTAGGTCTTTCTTGCTCTCCTGTTTCTTAGAGAAGGCAAGAAAGACCAGTAAGCCCCTCCTCGTGCGCTCTCGCCTCTTACCAAAGGAGCAGGGAGCAGCAGGGGTGCTGCTCTTTCCTGTCCACTTGGTTGTACACACCGGTGTGGCCTTTGCTGCTGAGAATGTCCCTGGAGTCTATTTTCCCCAGACAGTGAGAAAGAAGTATATAGAAAGAGTGAAGAAAACAGATGTTGCAAGAAAAAGGGAAAAGAATTTTTAAAACCTTTGGTGCCAAAAGGAAAGGCAAAAGCTTGAAGGAGGAGCTCTGAAATTTCTGGGATCTGTTTGTATGCTTGTTTTTAAAATGTCTGCTGACCAGGGGACAGTTACTTATGCCATCCCTTTGTCCCAGGGACACTCAGTTGCCCCAGGTAGCTGCTGTGTCCTCGATTTACAGCACAAACTCGGGTGAGCGTGTGCAGGGAGCAGGGGGAATAACTAGGGAGACGAGGTGGTCCATGGTCACGCAGGAAGACTCGTGGGAGTGGGGAGGCAAAGGGACTTTTATTTTTAAGGAAATGGGGCAAATAATGTTTAACTTATCCTGAACTAGATTGAGAAAATAGAAAAAACTAGAACTGAGAATATAGCAGAGAATTACTTGTCATTATTTCTCAGATGAAGTGTGTGACATTGACGGAACTGCCATCTACACCTTATTAGGAAATGCCCACACTGACCCTCTAGTCGTTCCTAAGTCCTTCATAGATGCTACTGCAAGCCCCGCCCCAACATTACCACCTAATGAATAATCATGAGCGCTGGTTTATAGACATAAGACTGCAAGAGCTTCCAATCTAACTGTTCATTTCAGCTCCTTATTTATTTATTAAATTAACTTCAAAATTACAGAAGTAACATATGTTCATGGTAACACATAAAACTATGCAGATACACAATGTGAAAGAAGTAATCCCTGGTCCCTACTCCCCACAGGGACTGTTAACAGATTAGCGCATATCTTTTGATATTTCTATTAATTCTGTGGAAAAAAAAAATCAACCAAGTAAATCTGGAGAACTAATTGGCTTTGTTAAACAATTCAAGAATGAAGTATCCCATCTAGCAAGAAGAAAGGAGCTCTGAGCAGTTGTACAAAGTAGAAGGTTTTTATAGGAAGGGGGGTGGGGCAAAAAGTTATTGCTAAAAAAAAAAAAAAAAAAAAAAAAGGGTTTTTCCAGGGAAGGGACTTTTTTTTTTGGGGAGAATGACTGGGGGGGGGGGGGGGGGGTTGTTTTGTTTTGTTTTAAAGATTTTGTTTATTTGACAGAGAGATACAGAGAGGCAGGCTCTCCACTGAACATGAAGCCCCATGCCAGGCTACATCCCAGGGCAGATGCTTCACCAAGCCCCTCACTAGGAGGGGGCACTAATCATGCGGATGATCTCCATCTTCCTGTGAGGGATGGAGGGTCCATGTGGCAGACCCATTGGCACCCATCAGAGAATTTCTGACTAACTCCTTAAGGCTACGTTACTGGGGAGGGTTGAAACTGTAGCTAGATTAGGCAAAGGCCTGGTTTGGCTCAGCCCAAGTTACACCATTTTGGGCCTGTGGTTTTCTAACAATTCATTTATTAATACTTGTTGAGCTCCTGAGCTAGGCATTTTTCTAGGCACCTAGGATCAATCAATGAACAAAGAAGAGATTCTTTTCCTTGTAAAACGTACAGTAGAGAAAGAAGCCATTCAAATATAATTTTTTTTAAAAGGTAGAATGTAGTCTCTCGGGCAAATATGAGAGTCACATCACCTTTTCAGTGATGCTGTCTTCGGAGCTCCATCTAAAGTAACTCCCTTTCCTCTCCTGTCTTCTCCCTACCTTGTTGCTCAGTAAAACATTAGCAGTATGCTACCGTAGTTAAGAATACGAAATCTGTACACAAACTACTTTATGACATTACCAGCTGTGTGACTTGGTTGAAATAACTGTTAGTGGCAGGTTCCTTCCTGGCTTCTGTGTAGACCTTGGTTGTTGAGTTCAGCCAAGAAAGAATTCAGAGCCAAACTCTCAGGTAAGCAAGAGTTTATTATAAAAGTGAAAGTACATTCTCAAGACAGCAATCATACTGAGAGTCTTAGTGTCTTTTCTTTTTATCCTTGTATGGCTTATGGATCATAGCTAGGATGGTCTCCAATCAAGGGTATTTCCAGTCATCTGAGGGACTCCTCCTAGCTGTTGAGAAGGGGAGTTTGGGCCCTATATGGCCCTTGTCAGTACTGTCCTGGCGGCCATCTTTCCTCAGAGGGGAGAAAACTGCAATGCAAATGTATTATAATTAAGGCATAGGTTATTGTAGGGCTGCAGGTTATAGGGAGGAATGCATGCATATCCTCCAGGGGTCTTTTCCAGTTCTTTGTGCCTTGGTGGTGGTCAGCAGTTTCTTGCATTTTTGTCTTTTTAATGGTTGGGAAGTCCCGGGGGACACCTGGGTGACTCAGTCAATTAAATGCCTTCAGCTCAGGTCATGATCCCAAGGTCCTGGGATCAAGCCCTGTATTAGGTTCCCTACTGAGCAGGGAGTCTGCTTCACCCTCTCCCTTGCCCTGCTTGTGTTCCTGCTGTCTCTGAAATACATAATTTTTTTTTAAATGGTTGGAATATCCCATCTCCTGATCACATCTAGCCAAGTACCTATTCTATCATAACCTCTCTGTACATCGGTTTCCTCATGTGTGACACGCTGTTGCTGTCTGGCTTAAATGAATTAAATTCCAAGATATGCTCTTTTACCTATTTGACTATTCTACACTGATTATTTTTAAGAAACGGCAAACCCAGGAGAAGTTCTGAAAACGGAGTAGAAGTTACCGTTTTGTAAGAGAGATTTACATGTAGAAGGGAAAGGTCCATTCATAAAAGGGGGATGACCATAAATCTCTAGAAACTGTTATCAATGGAGGAGGAATGAATTTAAACCTTATCCTTGTTTACTGGACTTTTGGTAAACTTTCAAAAATGCTCCCCCCCCCCCCGCCCCGCCCCCGCCTCCACCCCTTCTGTGGAGATGGTATTTAAGGTGATGGTTTTGGTCATTTGGGGAGTTATTTGGTTTTCCTGGGCCTTTCCCATATGTACAGGACGTATACATGTTATTAAACTTTTGTTTGATTTGATTTTCTCAATTTGTTAGCAGAGCCGGAAGAATCTTGAAGGGCAGAGTGGAATTGCTCCTCTAACACCTTGTTTTATTTTTTAATAGAACTTAAATTGTACAAACTGACTTTTGTTCATTTGTATTCTTAGTGTCCGTTTCTCCCCCTACCCGTCAACCCCTAAAGTTTGAGGCCTGTGAGAACAGGGCATCCACCCTGCTTTGTCTGCGGATGTTTCCAGGCCTTAGAGCCGAGGCCGGCAGAGTCGGGACACGACAAAGCGTGCGCTGTGTTGAGTCAGGAAACCGAGCACGTGTCGGGAACGCCTTAGAGGACTCGGGGACACGCAGAGTCATTTGGTCGCGTCCAGCTTCACACAAGAGTGGCCTGAGACGCGCAGGGGCTGCCGGGGGCGGGGCGCTTTGTAAATCTGAGAGAACATTCCCAGCGTCTTCGCTTAAAAAGGAACAGTGGTGGGACGCCTGGGTGGCTCAGTTGGTTGGACGACTGCCTTCAGCTCAGGTCAAGATCCCGGAGTCCCGGGATCGAGTCCCACATCAGGCTCCCAGCTCCATGAGGAGTCTGCTTCTCTCTCTGACCTTCTCCTCGCTCATGCTCTCTTTCACTGTCTCTCTCTCAATAAATAAATAAAATCTTAAAAAAAAAAAAAAAAGATAGATTCAGGACTGAAACTAATTCCAAAGCTAGGGTTCTTAATAATTACATTATTAAAAAAAAAAAAAAAAAAAAAAAGGAACAGTGGTAATCGGGCCCTTTGAGCCCAGTTACTGGCAGTGACTGTGTCTTCCTCCTCCTCCTCTTCTCAGTGGTCAGCCCAACCTGAGGCGGAAAAAGGCGCACGTTCAATACCCGCGGAATAAGCGTGAGTTGGTGGCATGTGTGACACGTGCGACACGTGTGACCTCCGCGGACGTGCAACACTGCAGAGCGCTCAGAGCTCACCGAGCTGGCAGCGTTCCTCACGACGAGGACATCAGTCCCTCTGCGCGGCCGGCGCGACGCTCGGCCCGGGGAGCAGCCCCCCCAGTCCTCAGGAAGGCGCCCCGCGGGGACAGCGACGCGCAGTCCCCGCCCCGCCCCCTACGAAGGCCGCACTCCAGGCGCGCCCGCGGCGGCGCTGACGGGCTGACGGCCGCCTCAGCGCCACAGCGAACAGCAGGGACGGGCTCAGAAGAACCCGAGACGCGCGAGTCGTCGAGTCCTTCCGAAGACGCTCTCCGCGTCCGAATACGCGGGTCCGGAAAGCCGAGCCGGCCTCGGGCCTCGGCGGCGCCGCTGCGGGCTGCGTCCCGGGGTGCGGCGCTTGCGGTCCCGGACGCCGACGAACTGAGCGCCGAAGCCGACTCTCCAGAACAGGGCGATGGTGGCCGCGCCCGGACTGTCCCCTCCGTCATGTGGTGGCCGCGGTCGAGCGAGGGCGGGGCAGCGACGCGCGGTCCGTCCACACCGCGAACAACAAAGTACCAGACGGGGAGTCGGCGCGAAAGCGTCCCGCAGCGCCCCACACGGAGCGTCGGAACGCGCAGCCGCCGCGTCACCGCGCGCCGGGGTCCCCTCGCCTCACTTCCTCCTGCGCCGTCTGCGGCCGCTAAAGACCGAGGCCCCGGTCGCGGCTCGAACCCGCCTCGGTCGCGCAGCCCCACCGGAGCCGAGCTCGCCCAGCCGAGGGCTGCCCGCCCGCCCCCAACAGGCACCGGCTCCCGCCGCTTCGGGACAGGAGCGACTCCCGCCGCCGTCGCTCACCCACGCGCGGGAGCCGGGCCTCCCACCGACCCCCTTTCCGGCCGCCGGGGACGGCCCTCGGCTCCGCGGCCCGCTGTGGGGCGTCCGCGCAGCAGCGCTGCGAGCGGGGGCTCCGCTGACCCCGAGGGCAGTCGTCTCCACACCGTCAGCGGGTTCGCTTCACTCTCACAACGTCCTGTGAGAACAAACCGCGGACAGCAAGACCCGTCCCGCCGTGGTCCTCGCTGGATCAGGCGCAGCGTCAAGGGACCCGCCCCCTCGCTCGAACCGGAACCGCCCCACCCCCGGCAGCTGCGGCCCACGCGGCGCCACCGGCCGCGGTCGCGGGCTGGAGAGACGTCCCTCTGCGACAGGCCGCGGTGGCCTTCCGTCCTCCCTTCTGCGCCCGCCCCCTTACTCCCTGGTAGCGGCGACGGCGGCCATTTTAGGTTCGGGCGGATGTCAAGTTAAAACTCGCGGCTTAAGGCCTGAAAACTAAAGTCAAGACCAGCTTGCGAGTTCAACTTAAACGCCAGGCGAGGAAACGGCTTCACAGGCTGACCAGGCCGCTGGGAGCGGGGACACACATACACACACACACACACACACACACCCACCCACCCACACCCCGCGCGCCCACACTCAAGATGGCACCGGCCTGAGAGTCACCTGTGCGGCCGCTCTAGCTCGGTTCCGGGTTCGTTCTCCTCAGTGGCGGCGTCGGAGGCCTGAAGGCTGGCGTTCTGTCCGGCTTCCGGACCCGTCTCTATGGTGGCGGAGGGAGCGTCCCCCCGCGAAGACTGCGCGTGTGGTGGCTCCGGCCGCACAGGGTAGGCGAGGGCGCTTGGTGTCAGCAGGGGGCGAAGGGGGCCCCCGAGCCAAGACCCTCGGCCGCCCTCCCGCAGGTAACGGGGAGTTCCGCGCCGCGTCCTCCGGCAGTGCGGGCCGGGGCGGCGGGGGAGCGGCCGCGAGCGGAGGCGGGGGACGCGCGCCCCACTCGCGGGTCGGCGCGGCGCGGCTGCCGGTTGAGCTGCGGCCTCCGCCCCGCCTCCCCCTGCCTGTGCGGGGCGCCCTGCGGATCGGGGCTTCGCGGCAGGTGAGCGAGGGGGGCGCCGCCCCGGCCGCCCCCGGCGGAAGCGGAGGGACCCCGCTGGCCCCGGGCGGCCGTCCGCGCCGCGGGTCGGGCGAGGGTGCGGGGCGCTGGGAGCCGGCCGGGGCTGGCGGCGGGGCTGGGAGCGGGGGCCGCCCGCGTTCTTGGGGGGAAGCGCCGGCCGCGTAGGGCCCCGGAGGCCCAGCTGGCTCCGTGCGTGCGTCGTGCTTTTCCTCAGGGTGAGGGGGAAGCGCGTCCCGGAGGAGCGCGTTGGGCAGCCGGTGCGCACCGACGCGGGCCCCGAAGCCCGGGGCCACCGGCTCGCGTAGTTCCTGGGACCCGCGTGCGTGTCCGCGGTCGTCTGAGACCCGCTGCAGCCGCGCTGCGCTCTCCCGGCCCCGGAGGGCTGGTTCCGTGCCGCGGGGGCAGCGGCGTCCCCGGACCGCCGTGTCCGCTCCCCGCAGCTCGGTGCCGGCCGCCGTCCCCGGAGCCGCGGAGCAAGAACCGGGTCGTCTCGGTCAAAGTTGGAGGACGGACAGAGTCCCGCCGACGACGCGGGTTTCCTGGTGGAGCGTGAGGTGCCGGGTGACCCGGACAAGCGCCTGCGTCCTCCACAGGTGGCCCCGAAGCGCGACGCGACGCGCTGCCCCGGGAAGCGGGGAGGGGCGGGTGAAGCCCGGGAAGCCGGGCACGTCGGGCCGCCCCGCCAGCGCTGCGTCCGGGAGGCGCGTGGTAAATCCCGCAGAATAACCTTGCTGGGGCAGGGTCGAGGCTGCGCTTTCCTCTCTCTTTGTGACTTTTTTACTTCAGAGCAGTCGGCAGCACATCTTTTTCTTGCCTCCTAATTAAGTTCGCCCTGGGCGGAGGCTGGACCCCTGCTCCTGCAGAGCGTCGCCCTCCTGGCAGGGTAGACGTCTGGCAAGGTTAATCGTGCTTTTTCCTGAGAAAGGGAGTCGTTTCTTTTCTTTCTTTCTTTTTTTCCCCCCGAAGTTGTATTTGTTAGTGTCTTAAGCCCAAAATACACACTGCTGAGAAAACTACCAGTTTGAACCTCATAAAGATTTCGTAACTCGATGTTGAAAAGCCCAGTGTTCCCACAGGGATGGATTTTGCTATTTAGAAATGACTAAGGGGGGCGCCTGGGTGGCTCTGTCGGTTAAGCGTCTGCCTCAGCTCAGGTCATGATCCCAGGACCCTGGGACGAGACCTGCCTCCAGCCCATATTGAGCCCATACTGGGCTCCCTGCTCAGCAGGGGTGCCTGCTTCTCCCTCTCCCTCTGCCACTCCCCCTGCTTGTGTGTGCTCTCGCTCTGTCCCCCCGCCCCCGAAAAAGACAAATCTTGTTTAAAAAATGACTAAATGCCCATTGCTGTACCTCTGCTGACTTCGATCGATTCAGCCAGAGCACCACTCCTCAATCCTGGTGACCATCTTATCTCCTTTGGGGACTGACATTAAAACTAAACAAACACGTGATATTCTGCCAAGAGGATTTTCATTTTCTTGTAGTTCCTTATGTGTTGATTTTGACAGCTGTATTTTGTGGCAAACAGAGAAGGAAGTTAGACTAACCTCAGATACACACTTGTCAAAGTAACCCTTCTCTGACTAATTCCTCCAGTCTGACTGGTTTTTCAGGCACAGGAGTTACCGTTTTCTGCTGATGAAATGGCACCTGGTTTCAAAGAACGTGGACCCATTCAAGCTACCTCAGGTGGACCTCTGGCCGCCCCTGGTAGTAGGAGTGTCAACGAGGCAGGGAGGAAATGGATTTACAGCTGGGTTTCCCAGGGCCTCAAGATGAAGGGTAGCAGTGTGCCTTACAGACCTGGCTGCGCTGCTCCCAGCCTTTGCTTTTCCTTCTGCTGCCAGCTGCCTTCCTCTGTGCTTGCCAAGTTTCTGCTTCTTCATGGTTTTGGCTCGCCATAGCCCTGACTCTACCTCATGGCATCCTTTTACCTTCAGCTAATGGAACTCTCTCTCATCATTCAGATTCCTGAGGCAGGCAAGGATCTGGCCATTTTAGCTCTTCACCCAGGCCCTTGGTGCTAGCGATGGCTAATGTGTGAATTGACTGGCCTTTGGCTCGGGAAGGGCCTGACCCATTAGCCATGCTCTAGAGAAGAGGAGCAAGACCCAAGTGCTTCATGTGACCCTCACGGTTCAGCGGGGGATTGTCCCAGGTTGGGTGGGCACCCATCATCTCCAGAACGGGAGACTTAACAGTAGTTGCTTTTCCCCATGAGCCTCCTTTAACAACTAATTTTCTTTGTAGTCCTTGTGGAGACTGGGACATATAGTTGAGACACTTGGCATTTTTAATACCGTTTTCCCCCCCTTACTGTTCTTAAGATAAATTGTAGAGGAGGTAGCAGCTCAGTGGATTTGTTACAAAGACGACTTAGTTCTTATCCGCAGAAGTATTCTTGGACTTTGAGTCATTTCAATTTCAGATCGCCTTAGCCCTCGTCATGTTGTGTTCCTGCTGCTCTACGTCGGTGGGTCTGTGGGCCTTGGCACTGTCTGGTAGGCGTGTGTCTTGAGCAGCATCTCATGCTTCGGTAACACGCTGTTGTGTGGAACTTCACTAAAGTGGAAAAAAAAAATCTCAGTGATTGCTGGTATATGTTTATTTAAAGGATGGTTTTTTTTTTTTTTAAGATTTTATTTATTTATTTGACAGAGAGAGATCACAAGTAGGCAGAGAGGCAGGCAGAGAGAGAGAGGAGAAAGCAGGCTCCCCGCTGAGCAGAGAGCCTTATGCGGGGCTCGATCCCAGGACCCTGAGATCATGACCTGAACAAAGGCAGAGGCTTTAACCCACTGAGCCATCCAGGTGCCCCTGGATGGGATTTTTTTAACTGAAATTTTTAAAGATCGTTGCACGTTTGGCCTTGTTACTTAGAACTAGCAACTTCTTGCTCCATTGCCAGAGTTAGTTAAGAGCCCTCGTTATGTTTAATTCATTACACTGTGGTAAAGCCAGAACTGCATACTGACATGCATTTTTCAAACATACGTAGTTTGGCCTCTACAGGCTTAAAAACATTTGAACTAGTGTTGGAAAGTATGGAAATTTCCACATAAATCTTCAGGATCTTCAGGATCCTTATGGTAGATGGCCTGATCTGGGTGGAACTTGGGGGTGGCTGCTCCCCTCAGAGCCAAGCGTCCAGGTAGGCGGCCGCAGGCCTGCTCGAACTGCGGGAATTGGTATCGCCGCTGCAGAGAAAGGTGGGGGAGATGCAGGCACGTGTCTGTCTGGGAATTACCCATGATCTGACCCCTCCTCCAAACCTCTGTTAGGACTTGAGCGTGTTTTTTTGTTTTTGTTTTTGTTTGTTTGGGGTTTTTTGAGCATGTTTTTTCAAGTCTTTCTGTGAATGTTTCTGTATGCGTGTATGTAGATGCACGCATAGATGGGGACATAGATATATGATGTATATTTCTTTTGGAAACAATGTTATTGAGGTCAAATTGATACATAATCAACTGAACATACTTGAAAGCATACAGTTTTCCAAGTTTTGGTATTTATAATCAGCCTTCACCATAATCAAGATAATAATCTGTCGATTCCCCCCAGAGTTTTCTTACCCCGCTCCACAATCTTCTCCTCTCCCCCAACCCCTCTTATCTGGGTCTCCACCCTGGGCAGCTGCTGATCTGTTTTCTGTCACTATAGGGTAGTTTGCATTTTCTGGAATTTCACGTATGTGTGCATTTTTTAGCATTTGGGATGACAGAGTTTTACACTTTCCCCTTTGGACTTGGCTGGAGCGTGAAGAGAGGTGTGGGCGCGCTCTTTGCTGTGGTCATTGCCCTTTGTGTTCTGTGAGTTGTCTCTTTCCTTTCCCCGTGTTCTGCTGGTGCTTGCACTGCTTTGCTTGGCCCATATGAGCTCTCCACTTGTTAACATGTTTTTCTTCATTGTTAGAAATCCTCCAGGGGCGCCTGGGTGGCTCAGTGAGTTAAAGCCTCTGCTTTCAGCTCAGGTCATGATCCCAGAGTCCTAGGATAGAGCCCCACATCGGGCTCTCTGCTCTGTGGGGAGCCTGCTTTCTCCTCTCTCTCTCTCTGCCTGCCTCTCTGCCTACTTGGGATCTCTCTCTGTCAAATAAATAAATAAAATCTTTAAAAAAAAAAAAAAAAGAAAAAGAAATCCTCCAGGTTGGGGCGCCGGGGTGGCTCTGTCATTAGGTGTCTGCCTTCAGTTCAGGTCGTGATCGCAGTGTCCTGGGATCGAGCCCCCCTTTCAGTTCGCTGCTTGGTGGGAAGCCTGCTTCTCCCTCTCCCACTCCCCCTGCTTGTGTTCCCTCTCTCACTGTGTCTGTCAAAAATATAGGTAAAATCTTAAAAAAATACTCTAGGTTATAATGTTCTTTTTATAATTTTAAGCTATTGTCTTCTACATTATTATACAGAAGTTTTCTCCCTGATGAATTATCAGATTTTTGCTGCCCTTTCCTGTGAGGCCAGTATGTGCACGGGTTAGGGAGCATGGATGATCTTGCCCTGATTTTGATCGGCCCAGAGCCCTGGAAGGGTCTCCGTGGGAGGGAGGGGGGTGTTGGGGCCGGGCAGGAACTGCCTGTGATGCTTAAGTGCATTTTCTCTGGAGCCGTGGGTGGGTACTTCAGGCTTGGCTGGGAACTGGCTGAGCTTTTGCCATTTTTACTGTCACACGGCCTCGTTGGTGAGGATGGGAGGAACGAGCGGGTGGAGGGGCTGGGTCAGGGTGGCGGGGATCCCCAGCACACGTGGCAGACAGACTCACGCTGGGTGGTGGTTTCTGTTTCAGCCCCGCTTGCTTGGCCTTGAGGAGGAGGCGCCGCTCTGCCCCGCTGCGGAAGGGATGGGGTCGGAGAGCAGCGCTTTGAGGAGCTACAGGCTGGAGGAGCCATCTTTCACGCTGCCCTCTGGACTCGCCGTTTCCGCCGCTGTCCTGCAGGATGGCAGATGCGCTTCCGTCTTCGTGTATAAGAGGGAAAACGAAGACAAAGTTAACAAAGCTGCCAAGGTACCGGGAGAGTGAGGCTTTTTAGTGCTTTCTTCGTGCTTTCTCCTGTCTCGGTTTCTGTTTAAAGTGTAAAGTCGAAGTTACCGAAGGTGCAAGGAGGCAGATGATAAGGAACAGTGAGTGTCCTTGTCCCGCTGTCCGTCCTTCGTGGGCGAATCTCCCGGTTTGCATGACACGGTCAGATGCCAGGGATAGCCAGAAAGCTCCATGACACTCAGTATGATAGCTTTTTTTTTTTTTTTTTAAATCTCATTTTTTTTTTTTAAAGATTTTATTTATTTATTTGACAGAGAGAAATCACAAGTACACTGAGAGGCAGGCAGAGAGAGAGAGGAAGGGAAGCAGGCTCCCTGCTGAGCAGAGAGCTCGATGCAGGACTCGATCCCAGGACCCTGAGATCATGACCTGAGCCGAAGGCAGTGGCTCAACCCACTGAGCCACCCAGGCGCCCCTCAGTGTGATAGCTTTTATCATCGTATTTTTTTAGTGAGAAAGTTTGGAAGGTAATTTTACATGGCCATTAGAAGGTAAAGGAAGTTAATCTACCTTAGCAGAAATCTCTTAAGTCTTGACATTTTGGTAAGTATATTTTTTAAGTGGTAAAATTTATTTATTTTTACTTATTTATTTGAATTTTTAATTTTCTAATGTTTGTATTTTAGTTTTTAAATTTGAACATGGTTGACACACAATGTCACATTAGTTTCAGGTGTACAATATAATGATTCGACTTCCCTGTATGGTAGGCCGTGCACACCATGAGTGTATTGATGACAGACCTAGAAATAGAATATTTTGGAAAGTGTGACTGCTGCATTGTGAGGTCCGAGAAAGTTTGTTGAGCTGGAGTATTAGGCTGGACACCCCAGAAAGAACGTTGGGCCTGGACTCTAGTTCTTGGGAGGGGCCTCGCTCAGATCCTTCACTTCTAGAGGCTTCAGTCTCCTCTTCGGGAGGAGAGCCTCCCTGCTCCCACCTTGCGGCCACTCCTTCTGGAGGGGCACCTGCAGGAGACCCCGACCTCTCACCAGAAAACGTGATAGTACCTCGGTAGAATAATCCTAGCTGTTGTTTTGAACTAGAGAAAACAAACATTTTAGTTGGCATTTCCTTGGATATGGAGTCATTCAGATTATCTTCCGGAAGGTTCGGCAGGGGAAGCAGAGTTGTGGCTCTTCAGTGTTAATGCAGGCACATTCCTTCAGATGGACTTAGAGCTTTGTTCTGTTTGAGTTATGATCTGTAGTCCCGTGAGTCCCTCGTGCTAGCGATACGTGGGAGACATGGGTATCTCCGCCATAGAGATGGCTTTTGAAATGGCTGTTACCTTTGTTAGTGATTATAAAGGGTTTTAGTATATCTGTTAGTGATACAATTTCGGCATGTTATTTGTCACATCAGTTCATTATTTGATGTTATGTCTTTGATGAGGCAGGAAGTTAACTCTTAAAAAGTTAAATGTGGTGCCTAAAGATCACATTCCCCTTGGGATGCATTTTCTATTAGTAGTGGTAAAAAGCATAGCTGGCTGTTCCATTGCTAAGTAATTTCACTTTTTGGTAAGACAATTTTTTTGTCTTTCTGTCCCATCCAGTTACTGTTAATACTTTTTATTGTGATTTTTGCAAAAGATAAAATGCTTCACTTTCGGATTCTTATGTGCAATTCATATCTGACAGGCTTCCTGCTATTTTCATTTAATAAGATCGCACATTTTTAAGTAAAAAAAAATAGGGTGAGGGCGCCTCGGTGGCTCAGTTGTTTAAGTGACTATCTTTGGCTCAGGTCGTGATCCTGGAGTCCCAGGATCGAGTCCCACATCAGGCTCCCTGCTCAGCAGGGTGTCTGCTTCTCCCTCTGACCCTCCTCCCTCTCTTGTTCTCTCTCTCAAATAAATAAATAAAATCTTTAAAAAAATTATGGTGATTAGGATGATTATTACTAGTGAAATACTAGAGATTTATTATCATTCTCAGTTTTTCTTAATAGAACCATAGGATTTTTTAACATTATATTACTCTTTATGGTGTATGTACCAAGAAAGTTGAATAACCCAGATCAGAAATTCTGTTTTGTTTAAGTAGGCTCCACGCCCAGCATGGAGCCCAGCCCAGGGCTTGATCTCACGAACCTGAGATCAAGACCTGAGCTGTGATGAAGTCAGATGCTTAACCGACTGAGCTACCCAGGGGCCCCCAGATCATAAAGTATTTGAAGGAGAAAAAGATCCAGTGTCAGTGTCTGAGGACTTCTGGGCTGGAGGAATTTCAGAACTTGAGAGGGAACATTTTCCTCCTTCGTACATACTCTTCTAAACCACAACTGACTCTTTTCCAGAAGTTTTTGTCTCTTGTTCTGCAGGCTATCTTGTGGCTTTGAATACCTGACACCTGAATCTGGGGATGTGAAATGGCAACGAAATGATACGAAGTTTTGATTTAGATGCAGTACTTGAAAAAAATGTATCACGTTTCATCAGGTTTTAGGACCTTGATTTTCCTGGATACCTGAAACATTAATACAGTAAACTCACCTCACTTCTTCCAGAGTGCAGACTCTCAGTCCTCCCTCTGGTAGTTTCAGTGACCACTTGAAGAGGGGTTACAGCGTTTTCCTTGCAAACATTGTTCGGTCATGAGTGTGCTCTTCCACTAGTGTTGTTAATAAAAACAGGCCCCGTGCCCTGTGACCTCTGGAATAAGACGAAATGCAGGTGTAACCTTTGGCCACAAAACAGTAGTAGAGGTCTTCTCGTTTTATCTTGATTTTATTAGGTCTTACAGCATTTTCTCCGTGGTGGTTATGACTCATTTCTAATGAAGAGTAAGGAATGATAAGTCCTAAATTGGAATTTGGATACCGTGTTTGCTGTCCTCTGAGCACTTCGTTAGGGCCTCACGGGAAGGACGGACTCACAGAACGATTCCTGACTGTCTTCATGCCACCAAGGCAGCCACGTTGGCTCCGGGAGTATGTATGTGGCTGCCGAGGCCAGGCCTTCTTCGTGATGGATTCGGGCGGCCCTGCGGAAGGGCTGGTCGGCATTTTTGAGAACGCACATCGTGTGGTGATGAGAAGAGAGGACTGCTTGCGCTGATCACTTCTGGAATGCTCTGTGGCTCTTCTGTCCACGTGCTCTTTTTGTTCCTTTCCCTGTTAGGCCTTTTCTGTACTATTTACAATCCTTATTCTAGTAAATCAACTTCCCTACGTTGTCAGCTTCTTAAAAAAATATTTCCTTCCCCGTATAATCAAAATCTGGTTCTCTCTTAGGGCTGCTGAGCTGAGCGTTAGCCAGTCAGAAGAGCTTCAGAAGTTCCCCTCCCCCATCCCTGGGCTGGGTAGGGCCACCTCCAGGTGGCGCGGGCCCCTTCTGGCCACGCCCATTTTCAGACTTTGCGTTCTCCTCCCCTGTGGTGGTGGCAGCGGTGGTGGCAGCCTTGTGGCTCTCTGCCCCTAGTCAGGTGTCCGCCGGAACCTCTCTGAGCTCCAGATCCACATTCTCACTTGTCTGTGGAAATCTCAACCTGGATATTTATTTGGCACCTCAGGTGCGGGCTTTCCAACCTGGGATCTGTTCTGCCTTCCTGTCCTGCTCTGTATTCCTCGTTTCTTCTCGAACCTCCAGGTGCGGCATTTAGAAACCCCGTACTTCGTCGCTATCTCGGGTTCTCGTCTTAAGGGTAGAAGGAAGAATATTTCTCCCTGAAAATTCTTGCTCTTTAGTTCAAGCATCATGGCTATTCTGTCATATTTCTTCAAGGCAGTGAAACTACAGCTCGCTTCCTGGCTAGAAACTTACAAGTGAATCGGAGCAGAGTAGCCTCTGTGTTGTGAAAAAGCAGACCAGACCAGGGCAGAATATGGTAGTGAAAAGTTCAGCCCGTAGGGCGCGAGTTACCCTGCTGTGGCTCACAACCTGTTCCCAAAAAGTAGAAAGGGTTTGTAGTCAGGACTTGATTTTCACACTTAACATCTCCATGTGCACGTGGATGTGGATGAATGTGGACAGGTTTCCCAGCGCAGCTCTTTTTTAACGATCAAGGTCCTTGCTCAGAATCGTCTTCCAAAGGCCAGTAGTAGAGCAGTGCATGGGGATAACAGGGATTCGTAACTCTAGAACAGAGACTTCTTTTTTTTTTTTTTTAAGATTTTATTTATTTGAGAGAGAGTGTGAGAGAGAGACAGAGCATGAGAGCAGGGTGAGGGGCAGACGGAGAAGCAGGCTCTGTGCTGAGCAGGGGCTCAATCCCAGGACCCCGAGGTCATGACCTGAGCTTAACAACTGAGCCACCCATGTGCCCCTACGAGAGCTACTTTCCAGGTGCTCCTTCCGCACAGTCCCCTTTCTCCACCAGAACAAAAGTCTTTTATCTCTTCCGGTGATGAGAAAATCTCATCACACTTCACAGGTGCATCTTGTCACTCCCTCTGTTCTTTGGGGCAACAGAAGCTTGAATCAAGAAACGTTTCTGTTTGGGGACGCCTGGGTGGCTCAGTTGGTTAAGCAGCTGCCTTCAGCTCAGGTCATGATCCCAGTGTCCTGGGATCGAGTCCCACATCGGGCTCCTTGCTCAGCAGGGAGCCTGCTTCTCCCTCTGCCTCTGCCTGCCGTTCTGTCTGCCTGTGCTCACTCTCTTCCCTCTCTCTCTCTGATAAATAAATAAAATCTTTAAAAAAAAAAAAAAAGAAAGAAACGTTTCTGTTTGATTAATTGCTAACTTCCCTGTGAATCTGATGTATAATTTATGCAAAATATTGTGTGTGCTGAAGAGGAGTGACAAGTGAGGTTATGGCTGCTAAGTTAAGTGCCCTGTTTGGAATCATGCAATGACTTACACCTTCCTTCCTTCTTCAGTAAACAAACGAGTCACTGTGAACCAAGAATTCTGCTGTGAACTTAGGGTTTAAAAAAAAGGCAGAATGAAATTTATTATTTCATTTATTAACGGGGTGAAATTTACTGACTCTATTTCCATGCCAGTACTCAGCCAGGAAGTATTTCTCCGGATTCACTGGTCTGCCCTGAGTATTAGAGGAGTAAAAGAAGGCACAGAAAACCCAAGGAAAATACTTAGACTCCTAACAAATAAAAGCTGAATGAATATTTTTATTTTCCTGAACGGGCAAAAGTGAAAAGTTAAAAAGTATTTAATTATTGTTTTGCAAATTAGTTGGAATTATTCTTAAAACGCAAAAAGAAGAGGGAGGCTGCATAATTTTACTCAGAAACCATAGCTTAAAAGACACTTGCAAGAAGTTCTCTCCACTTAATCGTAGTTGTTCAGCCAGCTCACTAGCACAGCTCACAGCTCCTCTGGGTCTTTGCTGTGTTTATGTGCATACGTAGGGATTATTTTAAAGGCATATGTACAAATTAATGGTTCACAATTGTGTAAGAATTTTCTTAAGTATTTTTTATTAGAGTAACACAGGGGAGGCTAACAGCTTTCTTCTACAAGCAAAAAATCCTATTGGAGCCATTTCTAGAGTTGTCAAAGTTTGAGATTATCTTAAGAAAAGAAAAGAAACTAGACCATCCTTTTCCTCAGAAGATTCTCCTACGGTGTTCCCTAATAAACTAGTTCAAAGCAACTGATAGAAAACTTGTACCAGTGCTGTGTTATGGGCTCCTGTATGATCTCCTATTCTTCCAAGAAGGTATTTTAGAATGTTCCATTACAGAGTGCTTATTTGTGAAAATGAAACCTGATGTTGAGGTTTTTCTCCCAGTGGAATCTTGCATCAGTCTCCTGGTTTGCTGATTGGTTTCGAGGCTTCCTCAGTGTCCAGTGCCTTTTGCAGGGCAGACCCCAGAGATTGAAGGCCACGTCATTTCTTTTAGAAAATCTGGGTGATTTGCAAGGGAAACCATTATTCCGGCATTTTAAATTTTGTGGTCAATGATACTGTTATTACTATCTGGGTTGGGCATCGTGGATGACCGGTCTGAGTGACTTAGGTCAGATTTTCCACAACATGCAGCACAAGGGAAGCTTGGGAAGTCTGTAGCTGATAACCCTGCAGATCGCCTCTCACAGTCAGACCCAGCATGGTCACGCACTTGTCTTCTGTCTCTATGTGCTCTGTGTCTGCTCAGAGAACGGTGTGTGCGCGGAAATTAATGCGTGGCAGGAGTTCGAAAGCGGGACATCCATAACCTCGGGGCTGTGCACTGATTCATTGCAGTTCGGGGGAGAAAATCAAGAGTGTTTTAATTTACTTTTAATCTTTTATTTTGGTACATTCTATCTTGTAGGGATTTTATGGTATTTGTATTTTATTTATATATGTAAATCAAAAATGTATATTGTAGGTACATAAATGAGCTTCTCATCTAACGTTGCTACTGGTGTGAAGTATGTGAGCTAAAATGTTTAATGCTAACTTTTCTAGATTAATAAAATGGCAACAATTTTAAAGATGGTGAAATATTTTTAAGGGGATTAAGTGCTTGATTAAATAGTGAGGTCAAAAGTAAGAAAACAAGGGCACCTGGGTGGCTCAGTTGGTTAAGCGACTGCCCTTGGCTCAGGGCATGATCCTGGAGTCCCAGGATCGAGTCCTGAATCGGGCTCCCTTCTCATCAGGGAGTCTGCTTCTCCCTCTGACCCTGCCCCTTTTCATGCTTTCTCTCAAATAAATAAATAAATAAAATCTTAAAAAAAAAAGAAGAAAGCAAGATCAACAAAAGATGGCTAAGGTGCTTATCCATTTAAAATGATTTTGTAGCCTGGTGTGGAGTGTTTCTTGAACTCGTTCTCCTGGGCTTGGGAAGAGCGTGTGTACGGCAGTTGCTGGATATTGTTTTCCAACTGTCAGTTTGATCAGGTTTCTTATGCTTTCATTTATTTTTTTGTTTGTTTACTTTTGCCAGTTCAATTGATTGCTGAGAGAGGAGTTTTTAAATCTCTAGCCGTGATCCTGGAATCTGGAATTGCTTCTCCCTTTTATTTTTGCTCTGTGTGTATTTTGAGGCTCTGCTGTTAGGGGCTTACACATTCATAATTGTGATGCCTTTTTAACAAATTGTCCTTTTACTCTTCAAAAACTGTCCCATTTGATGTCTTGCAATGTACTGTCTTGAGGTATATTTTCTCTGATGAGAATACGTCCACTCCAGCCTTCTTATGCTTCATGTTTTCGTGGCATGTCCTTTTCTGTCTGTTCGGTTTCTTTCCACACACCTGTCTCCAAATTTATTTTTAAAGTAAGTCTCATAGGCCCCATATTGTTGGGTCTTCTCTTATATCTACTCCTAATTGGAGTGTTTAGATCATTAACATTTCATGTAATTATTAATGTTGAATTTTATTATTTGTTATTTGTTTTCTATTTGCCCCCTTTTGGATTTTGTTCTTATGTTCCCCTTCTCTCTCTTTGTTTTTTTGTTTTTTGTTTTTTTTGGTTTATTAAAATAGCCCTTAGTATTTCATTTTATCTTGATTTCTCTGCTATATTTTTTTATATTTTTTTTTAATGGTTGCCCTAAGGATTTCAGTTTAATAACTAGCTCATCGTCATCTGTCTGGGGTTAGAATTGTACCATTCACATAAAACATAGGAGGCTTGGAATCAGATAGAAATCTCCAGCCCCAACCCTGCTGTCCTTTTGTTCCATACATATCAACGCCATACACACACAGGCCCATGGTTAAATTGGGGTTAGAGGTACTGATTCCTCGCACAACTGGGCTGACTCCCTCAAAACTTAACTGCTAGTAAGGTACTGTAGAGTGGAAAACTTGCTGATAATATAAACAGTCAATAACATATCTTACTTGATACATGTTATATACTGTATTTTTACAATAAGGTAAGGTAAAACACATGTTAACTGGGAAAGTCGTAAGGAAAAGCCTTGTACAGCACCGTGCACTGTTTGTTGAAAAAGCCTGCGTAGAAATGGACACAGTTTAAACCTGTGGTGTTCGGGGGTTCCCTGTGCATCACTCACGTGGAGAACCTGACCCAGCAGCGTCGTGTCTGCTCCACACAGTCCTGCGCAGCTTACCCAAGAGGCCAACGTGGGGCCTTGGAATCCATCCTGATACTTAACCATTTTTGCTGCTCTTCCTTCAGTTCTGGAGATCCACGTTTCCCTTTGGTGTCATTTCCTCTTCAGCCTGAAGAACTTCCTGTAGCATTTTTTTTTAGGGTGGGTCCTCTGGCAATAACTTTTCTGTTTTCCATCATCAAAAATGCCTTTATTTTACTTTTTTTTCCCAGAAGGATATTTTTGCTATATAATTCAGGGTTGATACTGTTTTTTTTTGTCAGTGCTTTAGAGTAAGTATTCCCCTTTGTCTTTGGACCTCTGTGTTTTCTTTTCTTTTTTGTTTATTATTTGACAGAGATACAGCGAGAGAAGGAACACAAGCAGGGGGAGTGGGAGAGGGAAAAGCAGGCTTCCCACTGAGCAGGGAGCCCGGTGCGGGGCTCGATCCCAGGACACGCAGGCTCCATCCCAGGACCCTAGGATCATAACGCGAGCCGAAGGCAGACGCCCAACCACTGAGCTGCTCAGGCGCCCCGACCTCTGTGTTTTCCGATGAGAAGTTTGCATCACTCAAATTGTCATTCCCTTCCACGTAATAATGATTTTCTCTAGCTGCCTCTGAGATTTTTTAATTTATCTGATTTCTCCAGTTTGAAGATAACGTGTGTGATGTAGTTTTCTTTGATTTATCCTGTTTGGTGTTTATTGAACTTCTTAAATCTGTAAACTTAAGTATTTGGCTGAATTTGGAAAGTTCTCAGGCCATTACATTTTTTTTTTTTTTTTTTTTATAATTTTTTTTTTTTTTAAGGTTTTATTTGACAGAGATCACAAGTAGACAGAGAGGCAGGCAGAGAGTGAGGAGGAAGCAGGCTCTCTGCTCAGCAGAGAGCCCGATGCGGGGCTCGATCCCAGGAGCCCGGGGTCCATTACATTTTTTATGCGCTAGTTCTTTTCTTCTCTTTATTGGGACTCCAGTTATGTATGTTAGACCTTTATTATTGTCACAGTTTCTTTTTTTTTTTTTTTTAAGATTTTTATTTATTTATTTGACAGAGATCACAAGTAGGCAGAGAGGCAGGCAGAGAGAGAGAGAGAGGGAAGCAGGCTCCCCGCTGAGCAGAGAGCCCGATGCAGGACTCGATCTCAGGACCCTGAGATCATGACCTGAGCCGAAGGCGGCGGCTTAACCCACTGAGCCACCCAGGCGCCCCACACAGTTTCTTGATGCTGTGATCATTTAAAAAAAATAAAAAAGAAATTTTTCTCTTTGTTCTTCAGACTAGTTAGCATAGGTTCACTGACTCTTGCCTCTACATCAGTCTGCATTTTGTTGTTGAGTCCAATCATTGGGTTAGTTTCTAATATTTTATTTTTCCTTCCTACATTTCTTTCTCTGCTGAGAACTTCTGTTTATTTCTTGTTTTCCTTTACCTCTAGGGAAGAATAGTTGTAACATAGTGGGGAAATGGCCTTACATTCTTCCTAAGAGTTCTGTTATCTAGGCCATCTCGGGGTTGGTATTTCTTGGATGTCTTTTCACTTTTTTATGGTTCTTTGTTGAGTAGGAACATTTTGGGTTGCATCCCACACATTCTGAATGTCATGTTGCATTGACTCTTGGTTGTGTTAAAGTCTTCTAGAGATTACTGAGGTTTTTGATTCAGCAGTCCATCCCCTTTGGTTCAGGCTTCAAGTTTTCCAGCTGCTCGCCTGCACCCTTCCTGTGCACGGTAGTTCTAACCTCAGTTCATTTCTCAAAAGTTGGCTATGCTGGTTTGGGTCTGTTTTGTCCGTGCTTGATTCAGGAGTTAGTCTGAGACCCAAGTGGGTATAATAGATAACCAGAGCATCTCCTTCTCCAGTTCCTTCCCCTCTGGAATAGCCTCATACTCAGGCTTGTCTGGATTCCTCTCTGTCCTCCTTCTGGCCAGAAAGCTGCCAAGGTCTCGGTCAGAGTTTCAGCCCCCTCTGCTACACTGCCCTCCCAAGCAGGGCCTGCCTTTAGCACACAGCTGTGAGAAGGGCCAGCCCTAAACCAGAACACCTACTCCCACAGGGGTCTCTTCGGCCAATCCTGACTCCCCTGTGTAGTCTGTGTGCTCTTGTTTATCTTGCTGAGCTCTCAGGTCACTATTGGGGTACTTTGTTCAGAGTATATGGTCGTGTCGTGGAGAGGCCCGGGCTCCTGGGGGCTTACACTGTCGGAAGGGAACTGGAAGTCTCTATAGAATCCTTTAAATGTTGGTAAAGTGAAGGAAGTCAGAACAGGTCACAGATTTTCCTGTGCCTTGTTTGAGATTTAGGGGGGTAGGTGAGGAAAGTAGGGAGCGGGGAGGGACCTTGAATGGAACTAACTGTGTTCTGACTCGGACTGCGATGTATAAGAAACTATGGTTAGTCTGGTTCTGAGTCATTAACTCTCCCACCCCTTGCGTTTGTATCTTTAAAGCATTTGAAGACACTCCGTCATCCTTGCCTGCTGAGATTTTTATCTTGCACTGTGGAGGCAGATGGGATTCATCTAGTCACTGAGCGAGTGCAGCCTCTGGAAGTGGCTTTAGAAACGCTGTCTTCCGCTGAGGTCTGTGCCGGCATCTACGACATCCTGCTGGCTCTCATCTTCCTTCACGACAGAGTAAGTACTGCAGACACAGGCTGCCCTGGGGCCTTGACACAGACGGGAGGGCTGGCCTGTGTGGGAGTGCTTCTAAGTTAGGGGAGGAACAGAAATTCTCACGTGAATCTTCCTGTGGGAGACGAGCTTGTTGGAAGGCATGAGAAGGGCTCCAGACAGGTGGTGTGTGCAGTGGGCAAGGCTTCTCTGGCCAGTTTTTTATAGAACTTTATTTTTATAGGACTTTATTTCAGTTTACTGTCTCCCTCTGGTTTGGGGGAAATATTTACCTGAAAACACTTGCATCGGGTATTACTATTCTTAAGAAAAAGAGAAAGCCTTATCATCAGTGTTGCTGTAAACCAGAGTTCCTGTTTGGTCCCCGGAGTTCTGTGACATTTTAGATTTTGAAGGAAGAAATGACCATTTCTTAGGAAAAGGCAGAGCTTTACATACCTATTGTCATTTGAGTGGGTGTCTACTGAGAGATGGCCTCTTTTTTTTTTTTTTTAAGGTTATTTATTTATTTGAAGGAGCGAGAGTGAGCATGGGGAGGGGGGCACTGAGAGAGGGAGGAGAAGGAAGCTCCATGGGGACTCGATCCCATGATCCCAGGATTGTGACCTGAGCCAAAGGTGAACACTGAGCCACCCGGGCGCCCCAGGAGACAGACTCTTAACACTGTGCTCAGGTTTGCTCTTAAGAGATAAGCATATAGTCTTAGGTTTACTTTTGGTCTGTTATGTGACAGTATTATTGACCTTACTTTTTTTTTTTAAAAGCGGTTTTTTTTTTTTTTTTAAGATTTTTATTTATTTATTTGACAGAGAGAGATCACAAGTAGGCAGAGAGGCAGGCAGAGAGAGAGGAAGGGAAGCAGGCTCCCTGCTGAGCAGAGAGCCTGATGTGGGACTCGATCCCAGGACCCTGAGATCATGACCTGAGCCAAAGGCAGCAGCTTAACCCACTGAGCCACCCAGGCGCCCCAGACCTTACTTTTTTTTTTAAGAATTTATTTATTTATTTGACAGACAGAGATCACAAGTAGGCAGAGAGGCAGGCAGAGAGAGAGGAGGAAGCAGGATCCCCACCAAGCAGAGAGCCCGATGTGGGGCTTGATCCCAGGACTCTGGGATCATGACCCAAGCCGAAGGCAGAGGCTTTAACCCTCTGAGCCACCCAGGCGCCCCTATTGAGTGATTTCTTAATGGAATTTACATTCCATTAAGTACTGAGTGAGGCCTTTGGCAGTCCTCCCAGATGAAAAGGTACCAGTCACCAGTTAGAAACACTGGCATTTGACTCATCTCAGTGTATTTTTTTTTTAACTTTTTCTGTTAATTGGAGACAGATTCCGGATATCATCTTGGATTTATCACCTTTTAAAAATATGTCTAAGATACAGGGCACCTGGGTGGCTCAGTGGGTTAAAGCCTCTACCTTTGGCTAAGGTCATGATCCCAGGGTCCTGGGATGGAGCCCCGCATTGGGGTCTCTGCTCCCCAGAGAGCCTACCTCTCTGCCTGCTTGTGATCTCTGTCAGATAAATAAATAAAATCTTTAAAAAAAAAAAAAAATATATATATATATATGTCTAAGATTCATATAAAGAAGAATTATTAGTGCTTCACATGAAGGAGTATTTTCTTTGTTGGAGAAGGTACATGCACATGGTAGAAAGTTTGAATAGTGTGAGAGTACATGCAGGGAAGGGTAAGCCCCCCAACCTGCATGCAGCCCTTCACCTCTGTCCAGAAGCCCCCACGGTGATCAGCCTCTTAGTCCCGAGAGGGCCGGTGTGCGTATGAACCACATGTCCCTGTGCTTATTCTCCTTTGTTTTTTTCAAATGTAAAAATCCCGTATACACTGTTCTGAACCTTCCTTTATATATATGTATCTTGGAGTGTTCCCTATCAAAATTTGCACATACTTGACCTAGTGAATAGAATATTTAAAATACATTTGTCTACTGAAATGATTTTTGGTTTGGAACAAAATACACTTCTATCCTGTTCTCATTTTCTTCTTCTCATTTATTTGGCTGGTCGTTTTGTTTTTTTATATAGTTTTAAATTTTGGCACTTTGGTGGTCTGTGGGGGAAAATTCCATTTTCCCCTTCCTCGAGCAGGATTTTTAAATGCCTGCTGACAAGATTTCAGGTGAAGTGGGTCTGGGTTTGTGATAGAATTTAGGTGAGAAAGAACTTAGAGGAGAAAAACAATACAGTAGCCTGTGGGAGCAAAGGTAAACTGTATCAAACTGTATCGTTAAAGGACGGAAGCAAACGATTCGGCTGTAAAGACGTGACCTCACGTCTGAGGAGCTCGGGTCCCCAGACGCCGGCGGAAGCCGGGATGGGCAGCAGAACAAGAGCCTCCGTGGCCGTGTGGTGCTCCCCGGCCTCACGGGGCCGAGCCAGGCTCATCCCATCCCTCGTTCCTTCCGGTTGTCCTTCCATGTTTCGCGCCGCCAGTGGGATGACTCACCGTATCTCTTCCTGGTGCTCAGTATTTAGTTTTTTTAAACTCCTGCTTCAGAAATTCTAGTGGCAGCCTCCTGCTCTTTTCTCCAGGGACACCTAACGCACAACAATGTCTGCTCATCGTCTGTGTTTGTGAGCGAGGACGGGCACTGGAAGCTGGGAGGGATGGAGACCGTCTGCAAAGTTCCTCAGGCCACACCCGAGGTAAGCAGGGGATGGGCCCTTGGTGCCTCTCAGAACTGGGTAGCATTTTGGTATGTGGGTCCTGCCTGGGGACTTTCTGCAGCGCTAGGGCGAGCGCAGGTCTAGGGACGTGACTTCACCGTCGGTGCTCGTGTTCCCAGAACGCTGGGCCTTATTCTTCAGAGGGGCCCCCGCCTCCATTCTTCTTGTCTCCCGATTTGGTCGCTGAGGAAACAGACTGAGAGGTAAACTGGCTCGGTCAGCTTTTTAATGGAATGTTCTGCCTGCTGCTCCTCGAGTACCTGCACTTAATCACATCACCTAATGCCGAGTGTTGAAATGACCTTCGTGTGTCTGTTTTCTTTGCCAGTGTTGAGCTTCTTGAGGGGGTCAGAGTCTTAGATTTAGTCTCGCCCAGAGTGGTGCCTGGTGTGCATTAGGTACAGAACAGATGTTCGTTTACAACCGTCCACGGTGTCCACAGACACACACTGTGTCCTACCAGCCGGAGTCGAGACCCGCGCATCTTAATCCTCCCGGCGGGCTGTGTTGTCGCTGCCTCTGTACCTCTTCATGGTTTGTCTGACCAGGATCTACAAATTTCCCTCCTCAGTTGATGAACCTTTCTCTTCTGTTTTTTCTTGTTTTTACTGTTTTACCTGTTGCTGCTAGGCTTGCTCTTTCTGAAAAACAGAACAAAACCAAACCAGGCCCCTCATGGCAGCCCTGTGGAGATGGCGGCTCGCTGACTTACTGGCTGTGTCTGGTTTCCCCGTTCTCTTGTGGGGCTTCCACACGTGAGCCACGTTAAATGTGCACCTTCGTGGCCTCTCGCCCAGTTCAAATGCTCCTTCCACCACAGAGGTGCTCCTCTCATAATATTTCTGCCCCAGTCAATCCCTTTCTTCTCAGAATTCACCTTACATCTAATTAGTGTAATAGCACGTAAGTCATCCTGTGACTCATGTTCCAGAGTCTTCACCATGGCCTGGGAGGCCCTCCGCAGGCTCTTCCCCAGCCTCCCTTCAGCCTCAACTACCACTTCCAGTCACTGAGCTGCGCTCTGGCCACCCCCCGTGTTCTCTCAGGGCTGGTATCTCGTACCTCTTCTGCCCTTGTGTGCCATTCCATTGCTGGGCTCCTCATTCCCGGGGCTCTCTGGAGGATGGAACATCCTCCAGAAGAAGTCCACAGTCTAGCTGAGTCTCTTTGTGGCGCCTTCCCCTGGGCGTTCCCTCCCCAGTGAAATCTGTTGCTCCCCCTGTGCTTCCACGGCGCTCGGCGTGTCACTCAGATTGCTAGTTTACATTCTCGGTCGTGAGCACCGGGCTGGGCCAGGGAGTTTGTCCTATTCCTTATGTATTTCTCGTGCCTTGAGTGGTGTTTGGAACATAGAAGCTCTTGAACAATAGTCTTCGAATCAGTGAATCAGTGTCCTTGTTCTGTGGACATCATCTGTGTAGCTCATAAAGTCCTCAACTTTTCCTTAAGATTGACTTGACTCGACCAGAAGATTAATGAGGGATTTGTTCTATGCTAGAGAAGCCTTTTATTTGTCAGTAACTAGGCAGGATGAGAAAGACGTATCCCCGATGACTAGTGCAAGGGAGTGAGATGCAGAGAAGCCTCTGAACAGCAGAGGGTACCTGCCCTGCTGAGGGGTGAGGCGAGGGACCTAACCGTGTTTTCTTGAGCCTCGCGCTGGGCCAGGTTTCAGTTCGCAGATTTCAGATGTGTGTGTTGAACATGCAGCACTGGTGTGAAGGCATCATTGCTGCTGTTTCCATTGCTGGTTGCTTCTGTAACTTGGTATAAGAGACTGGTTCACCAAACCTATGTATGAATTATTTTCCTTAATTTATTTCTCTAGTTTCTGAGGAGTATTCAGTCAGTCAGAGACCCAGCATCTATCCCTCCTGAAGAGATGGTAAGATGATACGCTTCAGCTGTAACGAAGGCTTCTTTGGGTAACTGAGTATGAAATGTAACCTTTCGCCTGCCCCCTCTTTCTTGGCCAAGTCGTGGATGCCTCCTAACGCCTTTGGCCATGACCGCTTCTCAGACTAATCTCATCACCACAGCAGGGAGCCGTTTTCTTGACAGTCCGCTTCCATTTTTGGAGGTACGGACACCTGTGCTACTGTGTAAACGGAGAGGGCCGGTACTTGGTCCCCGCTTCGTGGTCTTTGTAGTTGCTGGAAGCCCGAAGAGCTGGGGACGTAGCGCCCCAGCCCCTCCTGCGCTTCCCCCAAGCCACGCATCGGCCTGTCGGTTATGAGCTGGGACTCCCCGAGACACAGCAGAGTGATTATTGGCATTAATAATCTTGTGTGACGAAGGTTCCCTCTACAGATTTCCCTGCCAAGTCGATGAACCTTTCAATTCTGTTTCTTGTCTTTACCACCAGCTGCTGGTGAAGAAAGATTGTATTTACCAGTAAATGTGAGGAAGTTGCTTCCTCTCGATTTGTTTTCATAACTACTGGAAACAGACAGTGATCCCCAGAGACACATTTCACTGCTTTACGGGAAACAGACCCAACTCCAAACTTGAGTATAGACCCAGGCCTTGAAATAAGCCCTGTTGATCCAGATTGGTACCATGTGTATGTACTAGTGTTTTTTAGACTGATTTTTGGGTTTTAAATCAAGTTAGAGGTTCTGACAAGCTTTGAGAAAAAAGAGTAAAATAGAAAATCTCATTAAGTTCTGTAGGTAGTAAGGCTGAGTATTGTTTT
Source organism: Mustela nigripes (assembly GCF_022355385.1). Lineage (NCBI taxonomy): Eukaryota > Metazoa > Chordata > Mammalia > Carnivora > Mustelidae > Mustela > Mustela nigripes. Next base: position 2,002,468 of record NC_081566.1, on the reverse strand, counting down.
ATGAAACTTTTATTTCCATTATGTGTGTATTTATACTTATGTGTATGTACTACTGCCACTAACGATCATAATAATAAAATTTTAAAAATCTGGGTTGCAGTCAAATATTTTTGAAAGCCACAGACATATCCTGTTTAGCCCTTTTGTTTTCTTTTTGCCCTTGTTTGATATTTTTAAGTCTTTGATAAATTCCTTTCCCTCATCCTGTGGAAGCCTACAGGCTTGTGGCTGGTACCGTAAGGTTAGCTTGGAGTGTCATAAATGCAGATATGGGACAGGGAGAAACTGAGATCCAGTGTGTAAGGCAGATTCTCTGGTTTTAATCATCTTTCCTGCTTTCAGTCTCCAGAATTCACGACCCTGCCCGAGTCACACGGACATGCCCGGGACGCCTATGCATTTGGGACCCTGGTGGAAAGTCTGCTCACAATCTTAAGCGGACAGGGTGAGTCGGGGTTGTGCTGCTACATCCACAGAGTAAGTAGGAAGGTCATTCACAGCCTGCTCCGTGTGGGTTCAGAGCACTGCGGGCTTTGATCGCAGGGAGGAACCTGTTGCTCACCACATAACCTGTCTAGGGCAGATCTTAACAGCAGTTTCCCTGCTGAAAGAAGCTCTGATTTCTTTACTTTGCAGACGTAAAGCTTTTTAAGTAGGAGCCACTTTCAGCTCTGACTCTGGGTATCCGCGGTCACTCTCGGGATACTTACTGGGATTGGTCCTTGCGGGCTGAAGCCTGTGTTCCTTACCTGGCCGGCCACGGAAGTGAGCGCTGGTGCGGACTGATGTGAAGCGACCTGAAGGAAAGAGGAGGATTCAACATTTTTTATGAATCCAAAGCTTAACATCCCTGTATTCTTTCCGAGCCCTTTTGATTTTTTTCTTCTTGGTATAATGTACTTACTGCCTTTTCTTTCGCGGCCCTGGAGAGCCCAGGTTCCTGAGCACGCTGTTTTTTTCTCTCTTAAGCGCTCCAGTGGCCGCTTGGAGCCTGCTGACGGGCGGGGGGCGCGGGGGCACCTGCCCCGGGAGGCCCCTGCTGGCCGGGTCACACGTGGCCCGAGCTCGGTGCAGCTCTGATGTGGTTCCTCCCCCCAGTGTCTGCAGTGTTCTGGAGTCACAAGCGTCATTCAGCTGCTGGCTCGGAATCATCTCAGCCTAGAAATACTTGAGAATTATACCCTTGGGGCTAAGGCCTCTCTCGTGGGGCCAAACTTACTACCCCACTGAGTCTGGACCGGTGGTAATTACATGCCGTCCTTGGGCGATCAGAAAACACAGTCGTCCCAGCAACCTGCTGGGTTCTGGGGATGAGGAACCTGGTGGGAGAGGCCTAGGGACCTGCCACCTCTCCAGCCTTCCCACGGCTGAGCTTGTCCTCCAGACAGGACAGCCGGGAGGTGAGGGGCTCCACGGCAAGGCCCAGGGGGGCGGTGTTGGCTGCACGGGCAGCTGCGTTTTCTGCTCCGGCCACGGAGTCTGGCTTCAGGCGAGCAGGAAGCTGTTTGGCAACAGCCAGGCCTTTGTTTGTTTGGGCTTTTACAGGTTGGTTTTTGCTCTCGTCAGTCTCCAGCTATAGAGGTCCTGGAAGCAGGGAGAAGGCATTGGAAACTAACTGTCGCTCTGGATTTCAGTTTCAGCGGACGTTCTCTCCAGCTTGCAACAGACCTTGCACTCAGCCTTGCTGAATCCCCTTCCAAAATGTCGGCCAGCGCTCCGCACCTTACTGTCCCATGACTTCTTCAGGTGAGGGCGCCTGGCGGGCTTGGTGGGCTGTCCCCACCGCCGGCCTGCCCTCGGACCCTGCGTCCGGCTGTGCGGTGTGGCGGCCCCGGGCACACACTCTGGCCTGTGCTTGCCGCTGGTGGTCAGGAGAGGTTCGATCGCGTCCACGTGGGGCGGCAGAGGTGGGCTGCCTCTCGGGGTCTTACCACAGGAAGTCTGAGAAATTTGAACTGTGGCGAAGGCTGGAGTCTAGAGGCCACAGCCCGGGGCCCTTAGGACTTGGGCCGATGCAGAGGCGAGGCCGTGTCCGCCGTTGGCAGCCATCAGGGAGCTGACTCTGCTGCTGTCCTATTGTTGATAAGAATTTGTTACTGTTGAAATTTTTTCTTGTTGGGGGAGAGGAGCTCGTTTCTCTTCAGGCAGAAGATTGTCTTCTCGGTCTAGTAACACGGTGGAAGAGGAGCGCAGAGGCGCAGGGGTGGGGCACGCTAGAGCGGTAGCCCTGTTGCTGGACTCAGAGATGGTTTGAACCTCCTGCAGGCCAGTTGTGACCGGGTGTCCTCCTCTTCCTTTCCACCGCCCAAAGTCGCGACTTTTAGTGGCGAAATCGATCTTCTGTTGTTTTGAAACTGAAGACCCTAGTGTGCAGTTGGAGCCCCGGGGAAAACCAGAGCGGAGTGAAAGCTGACTTTATCCTGGGAGGGGGGCACGGACCTCTAGGGTAGGACTCAGGCCGTGTTATTTAAAAGGGCAGAGAGGTAGTGTCACTCTAGTTATTAGAATTTTATTTATTGTTTACATTTCAAAGAAACTGTTCAAAACCTTTCTCATTACAAGAGTCTTTCTAGAGAGGCATTTCTGTGTCCTTTCTTATAATTCATACCAATATTTAATTTACCTTGATACAAGATCTCTACAAAGGACAATCCTTTACAGCAAGTAGATTATCTCATCACTGGTGGTAAGAGTTGTTAGTAAGAATTGTATTTGAAGCAGAGATGGAAGAGAAAGCCAAAACCCACACAGGCTCCCTCTTCCTGAAGCTGCTGGTTACGTGGGAGCCCACTGGATTAGACAGACATTTGTGCTTTTCTCTGCTGCTGAGCCAGAGGGAAAGGGGTGTTGATGTAAGATGTGCAGATGCGGGGGGCCAGCCGTGCTGGGGGGGTGCATGCGGGTGGGCCCGCAGCCCCGTCCCGCAGGATGGGAGGGCCGGAGCAGTGCTGCCTGGGGGCTGAGCAGAGTGCGCCTGCTGCCCGTCACCCTCCTCCCTGCTTCGGGCGGGAGCAGGGGGAAGATTCCTGTGACTGGCACGAGAGATGCCTCTTTGCCCAAGCCCCTCAGAGTTCTGCCCCAGAGCAGACTGGAGATCTGACCACTGTTGGTGGTGCTGGTCACCCAATACCATGGCTCTCAGGACAGTTCATGTCACCACATCCTGTTGCAGCAGAAGCTCAGATGACTCTGACCGCTCAAACCACCGGGTCTGCGAGGGTGTGTTTGCGCACCGTGTGCGCCGAAGCACGTATCCTCTTCACAGATCTCTTTGCTGCTCTTAAAATGCTGGATTCTCCACGGCTGGTTCAGAGCGTGTGTCTCATGACTGCTTCTCCTCGAAGCGGCACAGGAGAACGCTTCCTTGGCCCTTAGCATAGTGTGGTCTGTGCTTATGGCTTCAGTATTTAACATGCCTTCACTAACCTATTGTCCTGCACATTTTTTTTTTTCCTCTTTGGCATTTAGGAATGATTTTCTAGAAGTTGTGAATTTCTTGAAAAGTTTAACATTGAAGAGTGAAGAGGAGAAAACGGAATTTTTCAAGTAAGTTCAGAAAGTGAAGGGCTTACAATTCACTTAACTTGGATTAAGTCCATATTTTCACTTGGGGTGTTCTGGAGAGAGGAGTCCACGCTTACTTTCTCGGACCAAGCTTGTTGAACACCCTTCGTGTTGGCCTTCGGGTAGGCCCTGGGATGGACAGTTGGTTCTGGTGGGGGAAACAGTGATGAGATGGGGGGGGCATCCTGAGACCCCAGAGGGGAGGGCGGCGGTGGTCAGAGGAGGTGGTGTGTGCCCCAGGACAGCGTGAACTAACGCACAGAGGCAGGGCTCGGTGCGAGCCAAGCATGGCACCGCCAGCAGCTGGGTCCTGTCGGAGTGCAGACCCCCAGGCAGGGGTGAGTGAGAGGTGGGCACCCTCCCAAAGTGGGGGGCGGTGAGGACCAGTAACACTGTCGGTGAGCAGTGGGCTTCATGCATCAAAGCCGTGAAAGCGGCCATGAGACAGTTACCTCTCCCAGGGCGGCTTGCTCTGGTGTCTGTGGAGGGCGCGGCCTGAGCTCTTCCAGGGGCTTGGATCAGTCTATAGACTGTGGCAGGCTCCAGGGGTACAGTGAAGGCACAGAGAAGGGGGCCTTCCGCCATCAGATTGGCAAGCCCTTGGAGATCCCCAAGAGCATGAGAGAATCCCGCAGGAGAGGCCCCAGCCGCTGGCACGTGAGCAATGTGGGGTCAGGGGTCCCTGCGCAGTGTGTGGGGGACTGTGGGCATAGATGTCCATGGGCACCTGGCCACACTGGCCCCGGAGAGATGGCGGCGGCCGCGGAGCCAGCAGGGAGGACTAGGGCGCCGCAGCCTGCAGAGAAAGTAGAGGCTTGGGGGACACCCAGCGCCCAAACTGTAACCCGGGGGGGCAGCCACCCAAGCCATGTAAGGGGGTGGCTGACCAGTGCGACAAAGCAGTGATGGGGACAGGAGGGCCAGAAAATGTGCGCAGCCCGGTGTTCCCGGCAAAGGCACATGCGGGGAGGTGGGGGGAGTCCCTGTCCCTGAGGAGTCGGGGGCACCAGCGGCCTCAGCTGAGGAGGAGCCGCTGGCGGGAGGGGAGCCAGGCCGCAGGTGAGCTCCGCAGGGACAGGAGCGAGGGAGTGGGCTCTGGGCAGAACCTCGCGAGACAAGAACTTCCGAGAAGAGAGCACAGAGTAGCCGGAGAAGGCAGTGGACACGGGAGGGATGAGTTCAGAATGGAAGAGATGCGAGCCGGTGTTTCGGCTGGGGGAGCAGGGCTTGGGGAGCAGAGCGGGGCGCCCGTCCAGGCTGCGGTCCCAAGGAGGCCGGGCTGTGGGGTGACAGCAGTTGGGGGCAGTGAGAGGCAGTCTGCTGCCAGCCATGCTGTAGGGGGAGCTTGCCCCATGACTTCCTAATGCCTACGTCTTTTTTTTTTCCCCTTGTTTTAAAGATTTCCTTACTTGAGAGAGAGAAGGAGTAGGGCTTCGGGCAAAGGGAGAGAGGGAGAATCCCAGCAGACCCCCGTCCCCCAAGTCCAGAGCCCAACACGGGGATCAGTCCCACGACCCCCAGAGGGTGACCTGAGCTGAAGTCAGGAGTCCGCCGCTGACCCGATGAGCCTCCAGGGGCCCGGACACCTGTGTGTTCTTCACAGCGCGCTCTTACGTGTGTTATTTTAGGAAGTTTAGTAACAAAAGCTTTTATTTTTATTTACCGTGGAAACTTGAGACAATTTCATATCCTACATTTTTTAAATTTGCAGAAAGTCCTTTTAATCAGCTAGGAAGCTCCTGGCTTACTGGGGGAGAGGACCCCGGTGCCGTGAACATGGGGCAGTTTGGTGAACCCTTCCCTAGCTCAGGTCGGAGCTTGTCTGCGCACCGGCAGCCTTGTCTCGCACCCTCTGCATTTTTCCTAAAATCCTTGTCAGCACCTGTTCACCTTCCCTGGCCACAATTCCCCGTGCTCCCCACCCCCCCCCACACACCCCGGGACCGAGGTCGGAGAGGATTGTGTCTGAAGTGTCACCCCCAGGTTCCCAGGCTCCTCTTCTCTGCCCCCAGGTTCCTGCTGGACAGAGTCAGCGGCCTGTCGGAGGAGCTGATAGCCTCGCGGTTGGTGCCGCTGCTGCTTAATCAGCTGGTGTTTGCGGAGCCCGTGGCGGTTAAGAGTTTTCTTCCTCATCTGCTCGGCCCCAAAAAAGGTGAATGTTTTTCAAAGGATGGTTGGTCACTAAGGAGTTTGGGCATGATGAGCCCTTGTTTGAGCTGAGGGAGATTCCTGCGGGTGGTTAGGTCTGTCTCTGAGAACAGTTGTTGGCCCGAGTGACCATTGTGACTCCGAGCGGCTGCCGGCGCCCACTGGGTCGAGAAGGAGCCTCCCCTGGAGAGTGAGGTCTTCCGGGGAAGCCGGCACGGGGTCCCCGCACGCGCACGGCTGGAAGAGGAGACGCGCGTGGTGTCGGGAGAAGGCTCCGTCTTCGCGGGACTGTGCATTTACAGTGAGGCCGGTGCCTCTGACTCCCCAGGAGCGACCCATTTAGTTTGTGTTTCCAGTGGGAAGACTGGAAAGCCTGGAAATAACTTTCCTACTTGGAATTTGTTTTTTCTGAGTGTGAAATGAGGGTGTTGTTTGGACCTTCCGTAGCTTCATACGCACTGCGGACGGCAGCGTACCAGGTTAGAGAGCAGAGGATTAACGTCGCTCTGTAGAATTCCATGTTAGGCAGAATTGTGCTTTCAGAATCTCTTTTCTTAAAAGATCTTGATGCAGCAAAGCAGCATTATAAGTAACTCTCTTACAACATAGAATTTCCTTATATCCTTTGTCATTCCCTGAGTTTTTTCTTTGTAGCTCTGTGGTTCTCTTGCTCGGTCGGACACGCAGCAGGGTGTGCTTCTGAGTCACCTGGGGAGCCTTTTACAGACGGGCCTGCAGGACTGCCCACCCTTGTTCATACCGGTCCCTGAATGACGGTGGCGTGTCTCTGGTAACCACCGCCGTGACTAGCAGGAGGGGAGGACCCCCAGCATCAAGTCCCACTAGGACATTTGCCACCTCCTCATTGGGGAGGTGAAAGTGAAGCAGCCCTATTGATCTAATCTAGTGTATGAAATTCCCGTGATGACACCGGCGTGTACATAGTTAGTGATTCAGGAGTCCATGAAAATCCAGGCTTGCTTTGTTCAATTGAATCTGATCCTGTATCTCAAAAATATTTCTACAAGTACAGTGTGTTTGAGAAAACTGAGCCTGAGTGATTTGGGGCAACCAAAAATGTTTCCTTTGGTTTGGGCCTGAGAATTCCTTCGGAAGAGTACTGAGAGCGTGGGGCGACTCCTGGGCTCGGTTAGTAAATTCTTTGGGCTCCTTTCCCAGAAGTGACAGTCTGCCTTTTCCTCCGTAACTGCCTCTGACGGGGGTAGACAGTGCGCCGGGGGAGCCGTCTCGTCTGCTGTCGCCGGCCCTGTTCCGGTCGCGGGTGATCCCGGTGCTGCTGCGGCTGTTCGAGGTGCACGAGGAGCACGTGCGGATGGTGCTGCTGTCCCACCTGGAGGCCTACGTGGGGCACTTCACCCAGGAGCAGCTGAAGAAAGTCATCCTGCCGCAGGTCAGAGGTGCTCGGTGTGGAGGGCGCGGCCGGGGCTGGGGGGAGGCGGCGGCCCTGGAGTGAGAAGACCCTCGCTCAGGAGGCTGGAGGCGGCGGCGGGCGTGAAAGCCGCGGGGGTAGCAGGGGCTGAGCGGAGTCGCATTTCCACTCCGCTCACACAGGCACGTGGACTAAACTAGCGTATTTGGTCTTAACCTGGGAAAACGGATTCTGCTTTGCTTAATCTTTGGGGAAAAGGAATAGGAATCCTTTGTGGATGTTTTGTGACAGACATCGTTAAGTGTCTATAATTAAATACCATAAAATAATTAAGTCATCACAGGAGCGTGAGATGACTCGGACCCGAGCCTTCCAGCTGGTTTATCAGCCGCTGGGGACCTGGTAATGACCCCTGCCCGGGGCTCAGGTTTGTGCTGTTGGCGCTGGGTCTCGGAGAGCAAATACCACAATAGAAATCCATTCTCTTTCGGTTCTGGAGGCTAGAAGTCTGAGGTCATGGTGTCTGCGGGTCCATGCTTTCTCTGAAAGCTCTAGGGGAGAAGCCTTCCATGCCGGCTGCCCTGCTTCCTGGTAGCTCCTGGCGGTCCTCGGTGTGTCTTGGCTTGGAACTGTCACGCCAGTCTGCCTCGGTTGTCCTTTTCCCCTTGGCCTTTTTTTTTTTTTTAAAGATTTCTTTGCCAGAGAGAGAGAGAGCGCGCGCGCATGCGCATAAGCAGGGGGAGCGGCCAGCAGAGGGAGAAGCAGGCTCCCCACCAAGCAGGGAGCCCAGTGTGGGGCTCCATCCCAGGACCCTGGGATCGTGACCTGAGCTGAAGGCAGAGGCCTAACCCACTGAGCCACCTGAGTGTCCCTTCACTTGACTTCATCTTTTTAAAAAGATACAGGTCATTGGATTTGGGACTCACTCTAACCAGTGCAACATCATTTTAAGGTCACATTTTGGGTGGACATGAATATTTAGGAGACAATATTGAGCTCAGCACAAGGTTTTAAAAGATTTAAAACTTTTTGTCAGCCTGTAGGAGCTTTAAAATAATTTGTTTTCCTATGAGATTAATGTATTTGAAATGATTCCTAAGGCCTGTTTTTATGCCAGGTCTCGGGTCCTGGGGCCGTAGAGGTGTATAACACTTTGCTTTCAAGGAGCTAGGAGGTGGGACAGAGAGATGTTTGTTTTCTGTTGCTGGGGCTCCCCCAAAACTTAGTGCCTTAAATCAGTAGCCATTTTGGCCTCACAGATCTTTGGATTGACAGGGCTCAGTTTGGGGGTTCTGTCGCACACGAGGTCAGCTGAGGAGCAGTCCCCTGGCACCTCGGAAGGGATGGCTGAAAGGCTGGGCTTAGCGGGGCCTCCCTTTCCACATAATCTTGGGATGTGGCAGGGCCTCTGTTCCCCTTCGCCACATCTCTGACAGTGTCCGTGAACTTCTTACATGGCTGCCCTGGGCTACTGGAAGCGCCAGGGCAGCTCTCCCAAGGCACAGGTTAGGAATGGACAGTGTCACTTCTGTTCCATTCTCCTGGTTCCAGTGGGTTGTGCGAGTCAGCCCAGGTTCGGTAGGTGCTGGCTGACAGCGCACGGCCACTGGGGACCACACTGGGAGGACTGGCTTTAGGGCCAGGCGGCCGCCACACCGCACGTTGTGTTTACGTCTGCAGCAGTCGCCGCTACCCTGGTGTTGTGGTGTCTGAAAATGCCGAAGAGGGATGAAGCACTCGGTCTCCGAAATGCAGTTCTCCTACGTCTCAGAGTTGGCTCTGAGCCGAGCTCAAAGACAGTGTCCGTGCTCAGTGTGTGCAGTGAAGGCCTCCTCTGTAGGGGAATGACTTGGCCAATTTGTGAAAAAGTATATTCTGTTACTCTAGAGCGCGAAAGTGCGGGTGGGGTGGGACAGGGGGAAAGACTCCGAAGCCAACTCCGCACCGAGCGCAAGGGAGCACGACACACGGGGATCGCTCGCGCAGCTGCGGGGACATGACCGGAGCCAAAGCCGAGAGTCCGACGCTCGACTGACGGAGCCACCAGGTGCCCCACATGTCCGGTATTTATGCGCTGGGAAGCTCACTTTGGTAGCAGTGTGGAAGGTGAGGTAGTGAAAAGGAGGTCAGGTGGGCAGCTGATCGCCCAGCAAGAAGGCCACAGAAGTCTGGGGCGGATGCGTGGTGCCGGCCGAGGCAGAGGGACACAGGGGCGGTGGACAGGCGGGACTCAGCTGCTCTGAGAGGCGAGGTGTGAGGAGGACCCTCAGATTTGTGGCCGGGGAGGATTGTTGTGTTACAATTGCCGAGTGCCCTAGCATTGAAATTCTAATCATTTGCAAAAAAACACACTGTAGCTTATTTGTACAGCTTTGTTTTGAGAACGTGCCTGATTCGTGAGCATTGGGCCTGACGTTCTCTTACTGAGTCTTGTTGGAAATCTTGATCTTAGATAAGTGAGGAAGCCAGACCAGAAAATTAAATGATGGGTCAAGTCATAATGAGAATTCCTAGAGGAGCTGGGACCAGAACCCAGAGTTCCTGGCACCCAGGAGGCCAGGCTGTCACCCCTGGGGAGGCCGGTTACCCTGGGCCTGAATCTGGCTGGCGCGGGTGGCTTTGCTCGCCCCCCGCCTGCGCACATGACTGCTGGTTCAGAGCAAAGCATCTCCTGAAGGCTGCACGTGACTGTCTTAGTAGTTTCTTCCGGGTGCGAGTAACCGAAACCCACTCAGACAAGCTAAAGCCAAAAGAGACTTGGCTAGAAGGATGTCACATGGAGACCACGTGCCGCTGGGACTCAGCCAGACGGTCTTCAATTCTTTCCTTTCTCCATTTATCTGTCCCACTGTGAGTTCCCAAAGACAGGCTTTCAGTGTTCGATGTACACGTGGCCAGCATGGTTGTCCCCGTGGCTGTCCCCGTGGTTTCCCAGTTTATTGTGCTCCTTTTAGCAAGCCACAGAGCTAACTGGTCTCTCCACATTCCAGTTCGTGCCGGACGGAGGTCACAGCTGGCTCCATTTGGGGCAGGTGTTCTGTGCATCAGATGTAAAGACAAGTGTTCCAAGTCCTGTCCTTTTTGTGTGTAAAGCTGGGACGAGGGGCAGGGGTTGGGGACATAAGCACGAGGGACGGAGACGAGGGGTTCTAAGTATGCTCTGTCCCTCAACTGTTTCTGGTCCTGTAGTTACGCACGTACAGATAAGGAGAGTGAACATGTAAAACGGGTTTTTAATTGGGATATAATAAACATATAAGCTGTTTGAGGTGTACCACACGATTCAGTAGTTGTGTATATTGTGAAACAGTCATCACAGTGAGACTTGTTCGTCTGTAACCATATGTAGTTTACTGAATTCTTCTTCCTTTATGAGAACTTGTAAGATTTATGTTCTTAGCAACTTTATGCCATAGAGTAGTATTAGTGATAGTCACTATGCTGTATGTTACATCGCCATGACCTTTTGTTTTTTAGATTTATTTGAGAGAAAGAGAGTGAGTGCAAGGAGGGGCAGAGGGAGAGAGAAACTTTAGCAGACCCTGTGCTGAGCCTGGAGCCTGACCCGGGGCTGGATCTCATGACCCTGAGATCATGACCTGAGCCGAAACCGAGAGTCAGACACTTGACCGACTGAGTCACCCAGGGACCCCTGACTGACTTATTTTATAACTGGAAATTTGTACCTTTTGGCCCCTCCTCACCATCCTCTTTCCCATCTCTGGTACCACCGGTCTGTTCTATGAGCTCGTTTTGTTATTTTCATTTTTAAAGATATTTTAGTTTGGGGAGGGCGCCTGGGCGGCTCAGATGGTTGAGCGTCTGCCCTTGCGCTCGGGTCCTCATTTCAGGCTCCTGGGACCGAGCCCGGTGTTGGGCCCCTGCTTAGCAGGGGGCCTGCTTCTCCCTCCCTCTGCCTGCCTCTCCTGCTCGCTGTCTCTCAGATGTATAAATACAGTCTTTATTAAGTAATCTCCACGCCCAGCATAGCAATCGCACCCACAGCCCCGATGTCAGGAGTCTCGCTCTCCACTGCCTGAGCCAGCCGGGTGCCCGTTTTGGCTTTTTTTAGATTCCACACGTAAGTGAGATCCTATAGGGTTTGTCTCTCACTTCACTCAGCAAGATGTGCTGAGTCGATCCAGGTTGTCGCCGATGGCAGGTTTCATCTCTTGCATGGCTCAGTGATATTCGTGTGTGTGCGCGTGTGCGCGCACATGTGTCAAATCACATTTGCCTTATTCCTCCGTCCGTTGATGGACACTTGGTGACCATAGCTCCGGTGCTCTAAGTAATGCTGCGGTGTATGCTACAGTGTAAATTAGTGCTTTCCTTGGATAAATTCCGAGAAGTGGAATTGCTAGATCGTATGGTAATTCTTTTTTTTTCTTCCTGACTTTTTGAGGAACCTCCCTGCTTTTCCACAGTGGCTGCCCCAGCTACCCCTCGAGCGGTGGTGCACCAGCGTTCCCTCTTCTCCACGTGCTCACATCCTTGTTACTGCTGGTCTCTGGGACGGAAGCCACTCAGATAGGTGTGAGACAGTGGCTCATTTGTCCTGGCACGTTGCCACGGCCACGTCACTGTACTGCCGCTGTGCACGTGTTTTCTGGGACTGACTCACGCTGCGATCGGAAGCCTGTCTCCCCCTCCTCTTCCTCCGCTGTCCTCACCCTTGTAGTCCCTCCCCCTGGCAACCATCAGTTCTCTGTATTTACAGGTCTGATTCTGCTTTTTGTTTCCTTATTCATTTGTGTGTGTGTTTTGTTTCTTATTTACTTCATTTATTTTTAAAGATTTTATTTATTTGACAGAGAGTTCAAGCAGGGGGAGCAGGAGGGAGAGGGAGCAGCAGGCTCCTGCTGAGTGAAATCCATGTGGGGTTAGGCTTTCTTAGTCTGCCTCACTTCCCTTAGCATAACCCCCGCTAGGTCCATCCATGTTGTCTCAAATGGCGTGACCTCCTCTTCCGTCGTGGCTGAGCAGGCATCCTAGACGCCACATCTTACCGTTTGTCTGTTGATGGACACAGGTTGTTCCCTGTCTTGGCTATTATAAATAGCATTGCAGGAAGCACGGTGTGAAGGCATCTTTTCAATTTAGTGTTTGGTATTATTTCTTCTCTGAGTGTTCGGTGTGACTCACTGGTGAAACCATCTGGTCCTGAACTTTTGTTCTTCCGGAGTTTTTGGATGATGTGGTCTCCTTACCAAAAATCAGCCTGTTCAGATTTTCTGTTCCTTTATGATTCAGTCTTAGTAGGCTGTATATTTTGGCAATTTATCTATTTCTTCTATTTGCCTAATTTGTTGGCATCTAATTATTCATGAGTAGTCTCTTATGATCCTTTGTATTTCTGTGGTATCAGTTGTAACATCTCTTCCATTTCTGGTTTTATTTGTGTCCTTTTTTTCTTGAGGTGTTCAGCTGAGATTTGTCCATTTTGTTTGTTTTCAAAGAACCAGTTCTTAGTTCTGAATTGTTTTCTTTTTCATTTTCACTTATTTTTTTTCTAGTTCTTTAAGGTATAAAGTTAATGTTTGAGATTTTGTTTGTTTCATGAGGTAGGCATTTGTATATCACAGTAAATTCTCCTCCTAAAACTGCTTTGGCTGCATTGCATAAACTCTGGTATGTTGTTTTCCATTTTCATTTATCTCCTAAGGTTTTTTGTTTTCTCCTTTGATTTCTTCTTTGACCCATGGGTTGTTCAGTAGCATGTTTAAACTCTATGTATTTGTGAATTTCCTGGTTTTCTTCTTGTAATTGGTTTCTAGTTTTTAATACCACTGTGATTGGTAAATCTCAGTCTTCTGAATTTATTGAGACTTGTTTTGCAGCCTAACATGTGATCTGTCCTGGAAGACATCCCATGTGCACCTGAAAAGAAAGTGTATTTTGCTGTTTTGGGATGAACTGTTCTGTATATATCTGTTAGGTCCCTTTGGTCTAATGTGTCATTCAAAGTCACTGTTCCCTTGTTGATTTTACATCTGGGTAGGTGGGATGTTGAAGTCCTCTACAGTTACTGTCAGTCAAGTTTCTCTATGTCTGTTAATATTTGCTCTGTGTCTGTAGCTCCTTGTATGGTGGGTGTATATATATTTATAAATCTTCTGTCCTCTTTTTAGATTGATCCTTTTATCATTATGTTGTCCCCCTCTTTGTCTCCTGCTGCAGTCTTTGTTTTAAAGTCAATTTTATCTGATATAAACTGTTGCTACCTAGGCTTTTCTTCACTTCCATTTCCATGGAATATCTTTTTTGGTCCCTCCCTTTCAGTTTGTACATGTCTCTAGGTCTGAGTGAGTCTCTTGTGGGCTGCACATTGAGGGGTCCTGTTTTTCATCTATTTAGTCACCCTGGGCCTTTTGATGAGAGCATTTAGTCTGTTCATATCTAAAGTATGTTTATAGATGTGTACTCACTGTCATTTTAAAATTGTTTTCTTGTTGTTTTTCTAGTTCTTCTCCATTCCTTTCTTTTCTTGGTCTCTTCTCTGCAGTTTGTTTTCTAGTGTTGTCCTTGGATTCCTTTCTCTTACTTTTTCTGTCGCTATTACAAGTGTTTGATTTATGGTTACCACTGGCCCAGGTATAAAATCTTAGTGTATAGCAGTCTCTATTAAGTTGATGGTCACTTCAGTACTTTCTTTAGAACATGTTTGAACTTAATTTTTACTTCCCTTTTATGTATACCAGGTCATATTTTACATCTTTTTTTATGTGTTCTTTGGCTGTTTTTGTAGATCATAATTGATTTTGTGTTTTAACTTCTGCATTGGCTCTGAAAGTGATTAGTCTACTGTCTTTACTACGTGTTTGCTTTTACCTGTGAAATTTTTTCCTTTCATTATTTTCTTATTGTAGATTATGTCCTTTAATTTCCACTCAAATAATTCCTTTTTTTTTTTTTAAAGATTTTATTTATTTATTTGAGAGAGAGAGCAAGAGAGGGCATACACACAGAGGGAGAGGGAAAGAGAGAAGCAGACTCCCCACTGAGCAGGGAGCCCGATGCGGAGCTGGATTATAGGACCCAGAGATCAGGACCCAAGCTGAAGCCAGACTCCCAAACAACTGAGCCACCCAGGTGCCCCTCAGATAATTTCTTTTAATGTTTCTTGTAAGGCCAGTTTATTAGTAACGAACTCCTTTAACTGTTGTCTGGGAAGCTCTCTCTCTCTCTCCTATTCTGGAAGATAACCTTGCTGGGTTGATTATTCTTGGTTGTAGGGTTTTCCTTTCAGTATTTGGAATGCCACGCCATGCTCCCTGGCCTGCAGAGTTTCTGCTGAAAAATCAGCTCATAGTCTTACAGGGTTTTACTTGACTGTTTGCTTTTTTGCTGCTTTTAAAATTCTCTTGATCATTACCTTTTGTCACTTTAACTATAATGTGTTTTGGCATGGACCTTCTTAGGTTAATGTTGTTAAGGGTCTTGTTTGCTTCTTGATCGGGTTATCTTTCCTTCCCCGGATTAGGGATATCTTCATCTGTTATTTCTTAACGTATGTTTTCTGCTTCCTTTTCTCCCCTCCTGGGATTCCCTTAATGCCAGTGTTACTGTGCTTGATGATGTCACTCAATTCCTTTAACCTATTCTCGTTTTTTTTTCTTTTTCTTTTCAGTTTGGGTGCTTTCCATTACCGTGTCTTCTAGGTCGCTGATCCATTCTTTTGCATCTGCTAGTCAACCGATATTTCTGCTAGTGTATTTTTTATTTCAGTTATTTGATTATTCACCTGTGATGGATTCTTTTTTGTATTTTCTACCTTTGTTGAAATTCTGAGTTCATCCATTCTTTTCTCAAGTCCAGTGAGTATCTTTATGGCAGTTACTTAGAATAAGGCATTTTGGGGGTGCCTGGGTGGCTCAGTGGGTTAAGCCACTGCCTTCGGCTCAGGTCATGATCTCAGAGTCCTGGGATCGGTCCCGCATTGGGCTCTCTGCCCGGCAGGGAGCCTGCTTCCTCCTCTCTCTGCCTGCCTCTCTGCCTGTCATCTCTCTCTGTCAAATAAATAAATAAAATCTTAAAAAAAAAAAAAAAAAAAGAATAAGGCATTTTGCTTATCTCCATTTCACTTAGCTCTTTTGTTGTTTTGTTGTTTCATTTGGGGCATAATCCTTTGCTCTTCATTTTGTCTCTGTTTCTATGTATTAGGGAAGTCAGCTACATCTTGAACGTAGCGGCCTTGTGTGGAAGCAGTCCTGTGGTGCCCGGCAATGCCTTCCCTGCCAGGTCATCTGTAGCAGGCACTCCAGTGTGCTTTGTGTACCCTGCTGTTCTGGCCGAGCCACGTTTGCCTTCAGCGCAGGCCGCTCCAGTGACACACTTTGACTGCTGTGGGCTCACTGGTAGTTAGGGCCAGTGGTCAGACTACATGTCTGCAGTTAGCCTGTTTGCCACGGGTATAGGCTCTTGTCACTCTGTCTTTTGATTGGAGTATTTCGATTCTTCAAGAATTTGGAGTCCTCTACAGCTCTTCTACCCTGAACCCTTTCTCAGCTGATCTGACATGAAGCAGGGTCAGTCCCCATGAGTCGTTGCTGGGCTGTCTCCTCGGAATACTCAGTGCTGCTGGCGTTTAACAGCGGAGATCTCCGGAGTGCCCAGTTGCCTTTGGTCCTGGGGCAGGAGCTGACCCACATCCTGGACAAGTCTAGAACCTTTTATAGTAGTTTAACAGTAATTTTGTTATTTCCAATGTATTTATTTTTGTTGTTGTATTTTTAACAATGTATCAGTCCGTGATTATTTAGGAGGGGAAAATACTGGTTTTTGATACAGTTTGAGAGCTCCTGACCTCAGACAACAATGTAAGAAACAAAGACATCTGAGCTATTCTGACTGCAGCCCAGTTGCTCGTTTATGGGGAGAAAGGCTGGCAACATGGCTGTGTACACTTACTACCTGATTTGCTCCTAGGTGTTACTGGGCTTGCGTGATACCAGCGATTCCATTGTGGCCATTACTCTTCACAGCCTGGCAGTGCTGGTGTCTCTACTTGGGCCAGAGGTGGTTGTGGGAGGAGAAAGAACCAAGATCTTCAAACGCACTGCCCCAAGTTTTACTAAAACGGTCGACCTTTCCCCGGAAGGTAAGAATGATTAAAAAGTATAGCCTTTTATTTTAAATGTTTAATAAGATTTTTAACATTATACAAATAATGCAGGTGGGTTGTCTTCCATCAAATGAGAGAGAATGGTAAAGAAACCCAATTCCTTCTGGGTGTGTAAGGTAACCAGTTTTAATAGTTTAGTGGGAATCTTTTCTTCCCTTTTGTTACACACACAAACACAGATGTATGTTAATACACACATGTCCATGTATAGGATTTTTTAACAAAACAATGAAGATACGCAATTTTACAACATAATTTTTTTGTGTAGTAGCTTATCAGGGACTGGTCTCCAGGTCAGTACGTAGAAATGGCAGCTTTTTTGACAGCTGCCTAATATTTCATTGAATATAATTCATTGTGACTTCCCTGTTGATGGATATTGCTTTCATTTCTGGATTATTAATTGCTGCAATTGATGTCTTCTATGTCCTGTATCTTCATGTAGTCTGGCTTTTATTGCTAGAGGATAAAGTCCCAGAAGTAGACCTGTTGGGTCAAAGGGTATGTATTTGAAATTTTAATAGATATTGTCTGTCACCGGCTAAAAAGGTTGTAGCAGCTTAACACTAGATGTTTAAGTTCTTCTGATGTTGATGGCCTTTTAGGTAAAAAGCTGTTGATTTTTAGATACTTCAGGAAATCCTTATTTCTGGCTTGTTCCCATTGGATGTTATATGGGACGGAGCAGTAATTTCTGGTCTTTGTAGGCTATAAAAGTCAAGAGTAAGAATTTTATATCAGCATGATTGCTTCTTTGCTCCTTGGTTTAACCCTGACTAGGACGGTGACCTTGTTAAGAAATGCAGATCTCAGTCAGTTCTCATGGATAGTGAATACGATAGTGCACAGAAACTGTCACAGTGGAAAAGAACTGTCTGAATTTTCCTGAATTTTGATGCCAGGAGAATCTGTAAAGCAATACTGGTGCCCTGCAGTTCTGATGGGTCCAACTCTTCTTGGGGCTGAAGTCAGTGTCAGGAGCTTGAAGAGGGTGATGAAGCGGCTGCTCCCTCCTCTCCAAGCGCGACGTGTTCGTACACCTTGAGTGAGTGGAGTCTGTGTGTCCCCAAACAGCAGATGAGAGATGTATTTACCTTTCATAGCAGAGGAGTATGGGGACGGTGTGTGCAGTTTTGAGATAAGACTCGGGAGTCCCTCCCAGAGGGCGGCTTTGCGCGCCAAGTTGGCAGGAGTCCCCACTCCTCATACCTGTTGTATTTACTGCTGTTTCCTATTTTCTGCATTTCTGGACGTTTTATATACTGTTGGCCCATACCTCTGTAAGAAACCAAAGGGCACCAAAGCAGGAGTAACATTAATTTTTACTAAACTTTCTGGAAGACTTAATAAGACAGATCAAGGTCTCTTCCCACTGGCTTCTCAATTAGGTAAGCTCTTTCTCCAAGACGGTGGTTGAGCTGCGGCGGCAGCCTGCGTTCCCAGCTCCCAGTTAGGAGAGGCCCTTCTTGCAGGGACTTGGGAGAATGCTGGGGAGGGGGCACGTGTATAGGAGGGGATCCTTGGACTTTTCTCTCCTTCTGTTCTTCCGCACTTTACCTATCTGGTCAGACAATATGGGATAATACTGAGGTTTATGAAAAGGGTACCTCAGGGAAGTCCGTCTGCGTGGAAGAGCGTTGCAGAAGGGGACACTGGGTAAGAACCACTGGTAGGCCCTGGAGGACAGGCAAGGCTTGTGATGATGTACCCAGGGCAGAGGAAGTATGAAGCCAAAAATTTTGCTGTTAATTCTTTTGACCAGTGCCCACAGTTGATTATGAACTTTCTGGTAAACTGTTAAAGACAATATTTTTTTTTTAAACAGCCCCACCCCACCCTAGCTGGGATTAAATGTCTACCATGACATAACATTTACCATTTTAACCATTTTTTCCCATTTTATTACATTTTAATCATATGTAACGGATAAAATGCCTATTTGCGTGTGGGGACATACAGATTCTACAGTATACAGAAAACGTATTTTAAAATTTCCCACCACACATTTCAAATTCAAACCTAAGACCAAAAAAGGTTTACAATATCATGTCAAGTTAAAACACATTGATGTTTACAAATACACGTGGATCTTTTTTAAGATTAGAAAAGTAAACACCAAAGTAGTAAAGTGATTATTTTAGGATGTTGTTAATTACTTTAAATCCATTTTAACCATTTTCAACTGTACAATGTTTGGCATTAAGTACATTCACATTGGTGTGCTGTACTCTTAGACTTTTTTTTAAAAAAGTAGAATCAATTATGATTTTAAATTGCCAAAATGTTCAAAGGCCATTAAGTTTTGTAAAACTCCTCACCTAATGCTTGAATCCTTTCGAGTCCCTTAACATCACGTAGATACTCAGCCTGCCCTGAAACACGTTGACGACAGGCAGTCCACTGTGTAACCGGTGTGTTTCTCCCGATACTGGAAGATGCTCTCCTCTCCCTACAACCTATTTTTTCAAACTGTGTTAAATGGACCCTTTTCCCTTAATTGTTGCTCACCTACCCTGACCAAGAAGCAATTTACTATCCCTTTTATTTTTGGGAGTTTTTATTCATCTTCAGATTCTCCCCCACACGTCATCTGTAGCCAGCAGAGTCCGATGGCACCAGTCTTGGAGAACCCCTCCTCTGGCGTATTCCCTAAATGTCTCTCTTCTGGCAGCATGCCCATCAGCAAGAAGCACATACAACGAGCTTGCTACAATCCTCTTTTACAGACAGGTAGAAATATACCATTTATATAGCTTTTCTACTGTTTAGATGAATGTTTTCCTGAGTACCAAGTTTTAAGTTCTGGAAATTAAGGGCACTTTGGGGAATACTGAGGCTGATTTCTGTTATCACTTACAAGTTTGTAGTCAGCTGGGGTCTCCTCTGTGTTTCCTGGACTGCAGGGCACCTACCTCCCGTTTCTTCGTAACTGGTGAGGACAGCTGGCAGACATTACTTTGGTACTTCTGATGCTTTAGTGCGGCGTTTTCCAGTTGTATCGGAGGATGATAGTTGTGTTAGGTGGCAGGAGGTATGCCATGAAAAAGAGCTGTGTGCTTAAGTGTGGGGAAATGTTAGTAGCAGAGTCCGGACACACTGCATAAGATGCCAGGGCCTTGGGCGCCTGGGTGGCTCAGTTGGTTAAGCAACTGCCTTCAGCTCAGGTCATGATCCCAGAGTCCTGGGATCGAGTCCCGCATCGGGCTCCCAGCTCCATGGGGAGAGTCCTCTTCTCCCTTGGACCTTCTCCGCTCTCATCTTCTCTCTCTCTCAAATAAATAAATAAAATCTTTAAAGGGGGGCGGGGGGGGGGGGGAAAGGGCTTGACTGCATTTAAGGAAATTTATTTAAGATAGAGGGTATGTTGGGGCGCCCGGGTGGCTCAGTCTGTTAAGCATCTTAATCTGGATTTCATCTCAGGTCATGAGATCAAGCCCTGCACTAGGATCTGTGCTGAGCATAGAGCCTGCTCAGGATTCTTACTCTTTCAAAATAAATAAAATTTAAAAAGTAAAACGAGGGTATATTGGGTTAAGACAAACTTACTTGACCACACAGCGCTTCTTGGGGTTGACACTGCCTGGCTTCAAACATTTCTATATTTGTCTAAAGAAAATTAGTCTGTTTGAATATTTAGTGAATGATTATATGTTCCAGTTAGTTTAGTTTAAGTATTTGAATAACATATATCACATCCTTGCTCTGTTCTGCTGGGATCTCTTTTGTAAGTAGAATCTAATAACCTGGGTCTATTTCTAAGAAATTAGAGCCATGCTTTTTTTTTTTTTTTTAAAGTGTTAACCTTTTCCTGACTATACTGCTAGCTCTTAACACTTTATGAGAGTAGGTTCTGTACATGTCCCCACAGGTGATCAGTTTCCTCAGCCTATTAAATTTCCCATGAATGGACTCTCAGATGTGAAAAATACCTCAGGAGATCATGAGAACTTCCCATCAAGTTCTAAAAAGTCTGAGGAGTGGCCTGACTGGAGCGAGCCTGAGGAGCCTGAAAACAAAGCTGTCAGCATCCGGGTTTGTCCTGCAGAATCCTACGATGCCTCCACACTCCCGCTCGCTGACGTGCAGGCGGAGGAGGCGTGGGACGACCTGGAGCCTGGCAGCTTGGATGCTGAGCCTAGCGCGGGAGGTGGGGGCCCAGCTGTCCCCCCGGGTGCCTCTAGGGAACAGGAGGCTCTTCCTCCTTTGCTTTCACTCACTGAAGAGTCCGAGCCTTGGAAACCGAGTCTACCCCAAAAGACTGGTCTTGCACAAAGCAGGGATGACCCAGACCAAACCAAGCCACCAAAAGTGTCGTCACAAGAAAGGCGCTTCGCGGCTTCATCAGAACTTGGTTTAGGAGAAGAGTTCACCATTCAGGTAAAAAAGAAGCCAGTCCCAGATCCAGAGTTGGACTGGTTTGCCGATATGATTCCAGAAATTAAGCCTTCAGCTGCTCTTCTTATTTTGCCTGAACTGAGGACAGAAATGATGGTTTCTGACAAGGATGACGTCTCACCAGTGACGCAGTTTTCCTCGAAATTTGCTGCAGCAGAGATGACTGAGGTGAGGCTTAGTAAGTCGGGCCGCTAGTTCCAGGGGTTCCCTTGCGCGTATCAGCGGCCGGTCTCGTCGGTACCAGACGCGCCCACGCACAGTGGCTCGCAGTGAGGGGTGCGGCCCTCGGTGACTGCGGTCGCTTCCTGTAAACGGTGTCTTTCCCTCCCCCAGAAAGAACTGCAGTGCTTAGACTGGTTAGGGGGGCCACTGGTTACTATTACAACCTTTTTATTTAAAAAGAGGTTAAATCGAGAATAGGGTGTCACCAGACTGTACTTATATGGTCCCTGGGAAGTTGGGTTTCCAGTGCTCTGGTTTCCTAATCTGGAACCAAAGTAATCCTCCTCCTCTTCAGCGTCCTGCTGAGGGAAGTTCCTTTGCCTAGTGCAGGGTTAGGGTTAGGCCCCTTTACATTCAGAAAGACTGGTCTCAGCAGCCTGCCCTTGGTTTGCTTTATCTCGCTGCAGGGAGAGTCTGCAGGCTGGGGAGACGAAGGGGAGCTGAACTGGGAAGATAATAACTGGTGACAACGGGTGGAACTTTAGGGAAAAGGATTTCCTTAAAAAAAAAAAAAAAAAAATCAAACTAATACCTCAAAGTGGGCTCTGCAGACAAGAAAACCCAAAAGCCTCCGTTTCTGCCGTCTGTGCCGACTGAAGCTCGAGCCCCCCGAGTGGTGGCTGGCGCCCCGCGGAGAGGTGCGGCGCTGGGTTCGTGGAGGAGGAGCCCGTGTGCGTCTGACTGAGGCCAGTTTCTGTGAAGAGCAGGTAGCTGCGGAAAGGCTGAAGTTACTGCTTTTTTCCAGGACGATTCCAGAAGAAAATAAACACAAAAATTCCAGCTGATTAGCTTAATTTTGTGCCATTTCTTTGTCAGAAGAGTAAGCTTTATTATGAAATACAACTTACTGAAAAAGTTTTAGCTGTAAAGTATATATAAATGATCTGAAATTACTGCAGTTTTCTTAGGCAGCTTATTTATTTGTCGACAGCTGCAGTGTCTGTGGCCCTGTGGGTACCCGGGCGGTCCCCGACTGGGCCACACAGATTACCTTGTACCAAAGTTCTTCCTGAGAAATCTCCCCCACCACCTGTTCTCTAAATGTCCAATAAAGACTATTTTTCACTAGATTCAGCTTTACAAAAGTTATTTTATGTGTTAGAAAATGCAGGCATAGTTACGTCAGGACATTCACCTACGGAGCACAGCGTAGGATGGTGGAAATCGTACCCGGCTGTCTGGTGACACGGTCCGGTCCATCCGAGAGTCAGCCTAGAGTAGGCGTCGTCTCAGCTCGTCAAGCCTTTCCTGGAGCATCTCCATCTTCTGTGGAAGCCAGTCTGGAGCCGGAGCCTTCTGGAGTAAGGACTCTACTGCCTCCAAGGCCCCTGATGCTGCCTGCAGCGCTGACCTGTACTCTTCTTCCAAGGGGAACTCCCGACGGGCTCTCTTTGCATCAGGCTGGCAAATGAGAACAAGAAGGGGGTAAGTCATGCCATGATACCCATTCCCAAGATGATAAAGAGCTTTCTTTTGGGACTTCAAAAACAGAAATTTTATGTTCTCATTGGCTCACAAGAGTAGGAGGGAGCCACCATCCCTGTATCACCTAGAAAAACACCGGAAGGCGTTTCTGGTTTGTCACAGCAATTCAGGGTGCTACTACCATTAGGGCTCAAGGACACTGGGAATGCTGCCTTGGTTGGGTAATTTCCAGAGAGTGTTCTTTGGAAGATCTCGTCCTGACAAAAAAAGCTCAAGGTATGGGTTTTCTAAATGGTTCTGGTTTACTTTTTAATGCTACATGCTGTGGTCTTTCAGATGCTTTTCAACCCAATTCAGGAAGTCGTCAGGCTTTCTAACATCACTGCACCTGGGTGGGGATCGGGACCAAGATGTCTAATGTCATCACAGTCTAACTAAGGAAGGTCATAAATTCTTGAAGGCTTCTTTAGAGCAAAGCTATGTGGTTTTTAGGCCTGAAATCTATAAAGTAAAATATGTCTTGAAAACAAGTTATTCACATAGACGTACTTTCTTTACATAAGAACTGTAACTACAACTCACAAGAACATTGTTCCTCTCTCAAATTGCTATTCTAAACAGTGCTCAAAACAATATTTTGAATATCCTTAGTCTTATCAGATTTCTATATACCAGTATCAGATTTCTGCCATTTAATAGGTAGACGTGATTTCTAGATACTGCCAGAAGTTATTTAGGCCGATCTGATGAATGAAGCAAGGATCAACCGAAACATTTTGGAAGGTGAGTTCACTGGTTTTCTTCAGTGGCTCTCAAACTACATTTATATCTTCACTGATCCAGATACGAAACTTTCCCGAAGGTTACTATAAACAGTTCAAAGTCACACTGAAAGAGAAAATCTATTGTATTTTTGTAGTCCCACCTCTGTTCTATGGTTGATAACCTTTCAGGAAGAAACAGGATTTTTTAGAAGAGCAGCTACTGTAAAACAGGAGACTTTTACATATATAGATCGATTTGATTATATTGTGACAGTCAATATGAGGCCAGAAGCCATACTAGTTTTTGTTTATTTTACTTTTACCAGTAAGGAGGGGAGAATTTCTCTTATCTGAAATGCAGTCCATACCTGTAGAGACAACCACTTTGCTGCTTCTACAGCAACTTTGGCAAAGTGTTCCTGGAAAATGACTTTTTCCTGTTTCACACGTTCCACTCTGGCAACTGCAGTTTCATCTCCAAGCCCAGTCTGCCACGGATCACAAATCAAGTAAACACCAAGCACATGTGACAGTCAGACAATGAGAAGGCTGGGGGCTCCCGGGGGGCTCAGTAAGCATCCAACTCTTGATTCGGCTCAGGTCAGATCTCAAGATCATGAGGTCGAGCACCGCTTCGGGCTCCGTGCTAGGCACATGTACTTCGCTTAAGATTCTCTCTCTCCCTCTACCCCTCCTGTCCCCAACTTTAAAAAAAAAAAGACCACGAACGTGCATGCATGTGTGCTGTGTTTGTGTTTAAGCTCCCGGTGTTAAACTATTCTGGCTTATTGGCCTGTGAGCGAGGCAAATTTTGGAAGTTGGACTCATCTGTAAATGCATTATCGTCGTGGAATCTGGATAAAATTACAGTGTTCTCCTTCCCTACAGAAAAGTTGGACTGTCGTTTTTCCAGATTTGGAAAAATGATCGTCTACGATGTGTAGGGTAAGAAACACAAAAACATGCAACCACATACTTGATCGGATATGTGGTGGCAGGTAATACACACGTGTGTACACACAGCCCAGCTTAGTAACGGGCGTGGGATTAAAAAAAAAAAAAGTAGTTAAGCCACACATTTAGAAGACCAAGAGAAAGTGAATTATGCTTAACTATTCTACTAGGGCTGCAATGAGCTCTTACCCTAAAACAAGCCCCAGAGAAGCTGCCTGGGTACACAAACGTGGGAGTCCAATGATGAAACAGTTTGGTTCTAACTATAAAAACAGCTTCACAAATGTCACTGTTTGGAAAACTAGGTCTTCGTCTCTGCCCATGCAGCAAAGCCATGGCTAAAGTGTGTCTCCATTCGGGAGGCACACATGGGCCTCTCGGGCCTGCTGCTGCGCGTGCAGTCCCGACAGGAGCCCTTTACGGTTCTCCCCGGTCCTCCCAGCGCGCCAGCGAGCAGCACTGCCACAGCCCGCCCTGGGCCGAGGGGCTGCGGGTGCTCCACTGCTGCGGCTCGTCGTACAGGCCGCTGCTTCATGGCCACCTCGCCGCTGAGCACTACGAGAAATGTAAGCTAAGAAGATACTTAACTTAGTTACAATCCTATGATTTAAAAAAAGAATGACAAAATCTGTGATGCTGCTGTATTCTGATCTACAGAAATAAATACCTTCTCCAGAAAGGACACAACTTTGTTCCTCGTGTCTTCAGAACGGAGACATTGTGGAACTATCTCTTCATGATTTGTTCCCTATTAAAAGATAAATGAAACCAATTTTAATGTATCTCAGCAGCTTGCAGAGACCACTCCGTACGTTCTAAGAGCTACCTTAATCAGGCAGCCGAAAAGAAAACAGCGTCAGAGGATACTCAAAAGACCACCAGCTCCCTGGTTCCTTCAGGGAGCCTCGGGACCGGGCCACGTTCTGCACGAGCAGAGCTGGAGGCGTCCGTCACTGCTGCCCTGTAATCCTAATGTCTTGGGCCCTTGAGGGCCAAAGGCGGGACGGTACAGCTCCAGGCAAGAGAAAAGGAGCATCCCACAGGAGGCTCGCCTTCTCTGTGGCCCCCAGCTCACAGGTCCCTGTGTTCATCAACCTAACTCCAAGACAACCTAACTGACCGAGACAAAATGCATTATTCATTTCACACTCAAAAGTACTGTCTGGAAGACAGTGTCGAAGTTGACAGACCTGTTCTGAATGCCTGGTTCAGCTGTTCCCACTCTCCCAGGACCTTAGGAAACTACCTTCATTTCTCTATGCTCCACTGTTAGATGGTACAAAAGAGATCATTGGTATTATCTCCTCCAAGGGAAAATTTTCATGAATAAGACCAAAAGTAGCTCAATAAATGTTTCTGGAATGTTTTAGAAAACCAAATAATACATTTTGGCGATCACTTTGATAGGTTGGTCTTATAATTACCTCTGCGAACTGAGTAAACGCCTCCAAGGAATGCTGTTCTACTATCCAATTCCTGTCAGCCAGCAGTAAGGCAAAAATAGAAGACAGGCTGGGCAGAAGTTTGTCCTAAAAAGAGAACCAAACCTTATTAACTAGAGGAAAACCTCAGTATCCTATTCTTTTTTTTTTTTTTAAAGATTTTATTTATTTATTTGACAGACAGAGATCACAAGTAGGCAGAGAGGCAGGCAGAGAGAGAGAGAAGGAAGCAGGCTCCCTGCCGAGCAGAGAGCCCGATGCGGGACTCGATCCCAGGACCCTGAGATCATGACCTGAGCCGAAGGCAGCGGCTTAACCCACTGAGCCACCCAGGTGCCCCTCAGTATCCTATTCTTAATGTCAAGTTTCCCCTAATCCTGTCCCAGTGAGCACTATTTCTATAGATCAGAATACAGCAGCATCACAGATTGTCATTCTTTTTTTAAATCGTAGGATTGTAACTATGTTAGGGCATGTCACTCCTTTGCATAAAGGCTTCCAAGCTTCTCACTCCACTCAGAGTAAAACTCAAAGTCCTCAGGATGGCCTGCAGAGCCCCAGTGTGTGAGCGTGGCCTCCGCTGCCCCCTCAGCGGATCAGGTGCGTTCTCCTCACGCTACTGCCCCTGCGTGCGGGATGCCCGGCCGGCTCCCTCAGCTTCAGGATACTCACAGGTCTCCTTGGTGTAGACACCACTGCCTATATCCCGTTTAAAACCGTGCCCCCACGAACACACTCTCCCCCTATTTCTCTCCACAGCACTCACACTAACTGCTACATCATGTCTTCATTCGTTGCCTTCTAGAGGCCGAGCGTGGGGCTTGATTAGTTTGGTTCATTAATGAATCCCCAGTGATTAAAACAGCACCTGACACATAGCAAAAACTCGGCAATTTTTTCTTGAATAAATAAATAAATCTGTCTTCAGGCTTTAAAGGCCTCTTACATGCTGATGAATCCATCAACTTTTCAGGCCTCAACTTCACTCTGGGAATATGTAATTTCTGCTAATAAACCATCTGTTCCACAGATGCTGGGCCCACCAGGGTCCACAGTTACGCATGAATGAAAGAGTACTCCGGAATTTATTTAATGGTAAAAAAGAAGATAGCTCAAATGCAATTATCTTTGGATACTTTAGTCTAGAGTTGAAAAACTGTCAACCTCTCCATTCTTACATGGAAACAAACAGGATGGTATCATTTGCCTGTAAATAAGTAAGAGCCCTTTAGAAACTAGCCGGTTGTTTTTCTTTCAAAGACCTCTATTGAGATAATATCCATCATATTTTTGCTCCAGTTAGGTGAAAAGGTTCTCATCAGTGAGCTGTTGTTTTTTTTAAAGGATGTATTTATTTATTTATTTGAGAGGGACAGAGTCTTAGGCAGACTCCTTGCTGAACACAGACCCGACTTGGGCTCGATCTCAAGACCCTGAAGTCACGACTGGAGCTGAAACCAAGAGTCAGACACTTCCACAGCTGCGCCATTCGGGCGCCCCTCAGAGAGCTTTTTATAGTCTCTCCCATGGAGGTCAAAAAGAAAACAGTCAACGACCTAGAATTCCTGGATTCGACCACAGCACTGAGGAAGGCAAAACTCAGTTGAGGAGGAGGTTCTTTCACGGTGAGGTGGGTCTGAAAATTCAGAAGTGTATGCAGGCCTGTACGGAATTACAAATCCTCTGCAACACTTTCAGAAATACTGTCTTAAAAACAAACAGGCTCCCTTTCCTGGATGTAAAACTACGAGAACAACTTTGATAAATTTCCTCATTTTATACTCTTTCATAAGAGACAAATATGTCTTTCTTCCTCAGGGACTTTGTGTGGTAAAGCCCAACTGGAAGGAGACTCAGACTACAGCCAACTCTAAATTATTTGTATGTCAAAATATATTTTTCTAACAAAACAAACAAAATACTTAAAATGCGTTCTATTTTGACAAAGTCACCATCTCTTCACAAAACACATTTTCCCCCGACTTTCATTGTCAACGATCCACAGAATTCCAGAAATTAAAAGTCGGGAAATTTTAGTAATTCTTACAAGGATCTTGTTAACACAGAACAAAAGAATTAAGAGTATTACCTGGAAAGCTTGAGGTATGAAAAACTTTCCTAGAGAAGATACAAAATCAAGCACTGCCAAACGAACGTGGTCAGGAGGCTCTAATTTAAGCAGTGAAGTCTGCAAAGTTACTACCTAAAGTGGTAAAGACCAAAGAACAGTTATAAATGAAAGTAAATATTTTGTAGAGACATAAGAAGATTCTGATGGGAATGTGGGGAGGGGAAACACAACAAAATCCAAGAGTCGAACACTATGAAGCCTAAACATATGTGGAATTTGAATAAAATGATCAAATGACGCACTTAAACAGTGTTCCGCCTACCAACTGCTGTAAAGAAAAAAAAAAGTGTTCCTGAGAAACTATATACCAGTGCTCTTCTTTCAAATCCTTAAAAATTGTTTTGTATTTTAAATTCTACTGAGGGAGGTTCGCTATTTAAAGCAGGGATTGGCAAACTTTCTATGAAGGGCCAGTTAGTCAATTTTTTAGGTTTTATAGGTAATGTGTTCCTTGCTGCATACTGTTTTTTTTATTTTTTAATTTTTATTTCACAGACCTTTGAAAATGTAAAAATCCTCCTTAGCTCTTGTCCTGTAAACAGGAGGGCAGAATCTAGCTAGGAAGCCAGAGTTCGCCAACCCCTGACTCAAAGGAACACAGAAAGTCGTCCATAAAAGAAGCAATGCCTAAGCGAACAATTTAGTTATGCTGAAATTTTAGAGCTTTAGTTATTTGGGTTTTTTAAAAGTAGGCACAATTCTATCAAAGTTATCCATATTTAATTTCTCAAAGAAGATTACTAGAGCTGTCAGAATCCAGTTTGAATCCATTATTTTACTGCATTCTCATTCTCTATAATTCAGTAATTCATGTTATACATACAGTAATTTAAAAATATACCTAACCAGTATTTGTAATGCTAAGTTCTTAATGTACACAACCACTAACAAAGCTACTAAAACAAACCATCAATAGTTTCACTTTCCAGCATACAGGTCCTATGACAGGGTGTTATTTCTTCCATCATCTTCCTAAGTAGGAATTAGTTTTACCTCATAACTTGATTTCTAAACATGCCTGTAAGCTTCGGCCAGCTCTTGATTTGGGGGATCAGTTCTGCCCAGTATGGACTAATTCCTCTAACTTCAGAAAAGTGCCTTTTCCTCTATCAGCTTAAAACCTCCAAAAGCAGGTCAGACCATCATCCAAAGCATCCCCTGACAGTGACCTCTGTTCTGCCTGTCCCAGCCATGTAAGCTGGGGGCCAGACAGAAAACTCAGTGGTCCTCTTAACATCAAAAGCATGCTGTTTCTTCAAAGAGACAATGAGGATTACCCTGAAGTCCACATCGGTTCTATTCCATACTCCCACAGCTGCTGGAATGCCTGTTTTGAATGTGGGGTTCACACATGATCCATGACTCCTAACCTCAGGGATGTTCTGGAGCAGTTAAAAAAAAAAGTTTTGACTATTCGCTCTCAGGAGACAAGGAAGAACAGATTTAGGCTGAATCAACAGCGCCATGTACGAACCACACTCCACAGCAGGAGTGAAAGCAATGAGGACACCTCCCTGAGACCAGCAGGTCCGTGACACTGAAGTTCAGTTCAACAGAAGGAAATCAGCAAATTGAGGAAGAAATCATTAAAAAGGACTGTATGTAGAAAGCTATTTTAAGTCCTGTTTTTCCAGTAATTTCCTCAGCAAAGTATCAACTAGCTTACTGTTCTTACCTGACTTAGCAGATGAGGATCTAGAGTGTGAACGAAAAATCCCAATAGTGGAAGTAAAAGACTAAGCGTCTGCTGAACATGCGGCTGACCTGTTACCTTAAATAAGGAACACAAAATAGTTTTGATGAGAATTTTCAATTACACGAAAACAGCAACCTCTTAGGAAGCATTTAATATATCCCAGGCAACCTGGTATGTGCTTTATACTACCTCACATACACCTTAGAACTTAGTGAAGTAGAACTTTACTCACTTTACTAATAATTAAGAAAAAGGGGGAAAGAGGTTAAATAATTTGCTCAAGATCACATGACAGGTGGGGCGCCTGGGTGGCTCAGTGGGTTAAAGCCTCTGCCTTCGGCCCGGGTCATGATCCCAGAGTCCTGGGATGGAGCCCCGCGTCGGGCTCTCTGCTCAGCGGGGAACCTGCTTCCTCCTCTCTCTCTCTGCCTGCCTCTCTGCCTACTTGTGGTTCTGCCTGTCAAATAAATAAATAAAATCTTTTTAAAAAAAAAAAAAAAAAAGATCACATGACAGGAAATTTAATGCAGGTGGAGATCTAGTGACTTCTGTTTGCCGCTGAGAAACTTATGTATGCCTTATTGTTCTTAAAATTCCATTTCTCTTCCCTATAACTATTGTTTCTATCGTAGTAGTATAAGCTACATCACCCGCAGAGAATCCTCAGGGAGTACTCACTGAATGATTTGTGGGCACTGCAGAAGGGAAACTGAATTCTACATAAACTTGAATGATAAAACATTATCCGCAAAACCATTTCTGTGGTTTCCCAAAAGTGTGAATGTTGCCTTCAGCTTCCAGTGGCTGGCACTATTTAGTCAAAGGAAACAAATATCCTATTTACATTGTTTAACTAAATGTCATTTGTAAACTACAATAATCTGTGGGACACGCAGCATCCAAACTCTAGCCAGGGAAGAGGAACACGAACCAGCCGGAGCCACTCCCTTGCCCATGCCACCTTTAAGCCGAGTCCCTCTCCACTGCCCAAAGGATCGTATGGAAGACCATGGAATCATAGAAACAGGCCACACTAGCCCAAAAGAGGAGAGAAACAATGGGAGAAGAAGTTTGCTTTTTTAAGTAGGGTCCAAATGGTCATGAAAATAGCTGAACGGTCACTGTCACTCTACTAGGTTCTGGTTTTACGAACGTCATTCCGTCACACTCAGAACTGGCTGGAGAGGACACATAGGTATTTTAAGTTCTAGGCACAAGTTCTACCAAGCCCCTAAAGAAATTACATACATTTTACTCTACAGGGAATTTCGGGACCATGCTCTTTCTCAGTATTTTATTTGTTCTTCAGGGAAATAATCAGTTGCTTTCCTTACCAGGTTAGTGTTTAAAAAAGCCCAGAGCTGACTCCCAGTTTCCATAATCGCAGTTTGCTGTGGAACATCCAGAGCTTCATGGGCGGAATTACACACAGCAAGCAACGCAGACAGCAGCGTGTTCTAAAGGGGGAGAAACGGAGGAGTCCAAGGTCAGACCCCAGTCTACAGGAGCGGAGGCCGCGGACGTTATGAGTTACTATAACCCTCCTAAACGCCCACGTCAAATTTATATTCTGAGACCCAAAGCCATCTTTTCAGCTACTTCTTAATACAAAATTTTATTAGAGCTGATTTTCCTCATAATACCCAGAAACATTTGCTTCATTTTCTAAATATTTTCTCCTTTTAGGTTAAAATTTAGTATTAAAATGGAAACAGCATTGTATTTTAATAAATAGGCTCGATCAAACGGTGAGTAGCTCAAGTTAATTTGTAAAGTTCATCAACTAAAAATTCTATTGTTTTTCACATTATGCAGCTAGCAATCTTTTAACATTACTAGATTTTTATTGTTGCTCTTGTTTTATAATGTCTTTAAAATTCCTCAGCAACACTGCATTTAATAAGCAAATATATAACTTGAGAAGTACACTTATCTAGATTTAAAACAAAACCACGTTTTCTAGATTCACTCCCCTTCACACATCGAATCTTTCTCTGACCGGCCAGGAGTGGGGGTGTTGGGGGACGGTGGGAGTAAAGTGAAGGCCGTGTGGACATGGAATGATCAGGAACAACGCCTTTAGTCTGTCGTACTGCAGCAACACTTAAGTTTTAGTGATGCCCGTACAGCTTTTTATTTAAAATTTAAAGTTTGAGTGAGGGCAAAGATATATTCAATTTTAGAAATAGGTACATTACTTTCCCTAATACAAAAGATTTTTTATCTTCAACTACAAAAAATCAGTATACAGTAAATGTAAAACCAGAACAATTTAACCTACTTTTAACTAGCTGTTTAACAGTTTTCTCAAAATAAGTGCACATAAAAACTTGTATTCCCTTTGCGTAGATGTTTTAAATTATCTTGATAATTATCATCAGATGCCATTATATTACAGGATCAGAACATTTACACTCAGTGTGGAGATAAAAGCCTTTAGAAAGCCCTGACCACCTAATTTAAAACTGCAAATAGACCCCTAACCCCTTGAATGCCCCGCCCCGTCCCGGTTTTTCTCGACTTACCGCAAGCTATACAACATACTTCTACACGTATTGATTACTTATTTTACCGTCCACAGCTGAGTGACAATGCGAGCTCATGAGAACAAAAATTTCTCTTTTGTTCCCTGATGGCTGGAACAGCGGCTGGCACACAAAAGCACTCAAAATATGTTCGTTGGATGAACGAATGAACAAAGGAGGAAATGAAACTAAACTGGAAAATTCAACCACATGTACTATAGTCAATTTTTTCAGTAAACTTTAAAAAACCATGTTATTTTTTACTTCTCACAGATGAATTTCTTTTATATGTCATTATGTTAAGAACGAGTATTCTAAATGAAAAGTTCCATAAAGGCTCAGAACAGATGTGTATAAAATGGGAATTGTGCTTTATCAAATAGAAGAATCATGTCTGGGGCACCTGGGTGGTTCAGTCGGTTAAGCATCTACCTTCAGCTCAGGTCGTGATCCCAGGGTCC
Source organism: Mustela nigripes (assembly GCF_022355385.1). NCBI lineage: Eukaryota > Metazoa > Chordata > Mammalia > Carnivora > Mustelidae > Mustela > Mustela nigripes. Next base: position 1,970,227 of record NC_081566.1, on the reverse strand, counting down.
CGGGACTGAGCCCCACATCGGGCCCCTTGCTCAGTGGGGAGCCTGCTTCTCCCCGGACTGCCCTTTCCCCGCTTGTGCTTACTCTCTCCTCTGTGGCAGATAAATAAAATCCTAGCAAAAAAAAAAAAGTCTGCCTGATCTAATGATGTGTCAGCAAAAATACTATAAATACTTCATAACAGGTTTCATCTTGGTCCAGTGTTTCTTAAACTAGTCTCCCTGCCCCCCAATATAATTTACATCAGTCAAGATAATAAGTTTCTCTTGGACCCCTTTAAAACAGAAATCTGAAAATCCTGCTAGTTTCCAACCTGAGGGCAGAGACCGTATCTTATTAAAAGCCCATTACCAGTACCTTGTACTAGTACTAGTACTGGTACCTTGAGCACTGCTCAGTAAATAGCTGCTAAATTAATCAAATCCATTAAAATTCTTGTTTTACCAAAGATTCAAGTTCTCCCCAAGTCCGACGACTGCTGAGCCATTCCCGACACCGTGTAATCCCAACTCTGGTGACGTCACATACAGCTCCTTTCCTGAGCTCAGCGGGTAATGCCTGGAGGGAAATACACTGCCAGAGAGGCAGATTTTCTGCTGCTTTGGGGGAAAATTTCTGGACAAACTCCACCTGAAACAAATTGAAGTGTAACATAAGACAATCTGATGACTGGATGCACAAAAAGCTAAATATTCGCTTCCATGTTTTGTATTTTTAAGAAGTTTTTAACTGAGTAATAATATCACAAGTACCAGACCATGGTAACTAGAGGAACACATACCATCATTTTTGCTGTTGCTGCATTTGTTTGCAAAATGAAAAACACAGTTTAAATGGAACGCGATATGAAGACACTGAGAAATGTTAAAAATAATGCATTTCATTATTAGTCAACCAGCTATTTTTATGCTGTTATCTTCCTAAGAACTTTTGTGCTTGTGACCTTGTTCAGCTGAGTCCAAAGTTAATTTTCCAAAATAGGCCAAAAGGCTGATCTGGTAACCCTGGTGGCTGTTATCTCAGCTGACTAGAACACAGGACCTAAAGAAAGAAGCAAAGTCATAGGTTTGCTTTTCCACTGGGCTAGCTGGCTCTGCTCTCAGACAACACACAAAATTGGTTTCACAAATCAGCCCAGAGCAGTGTGGCTGGCAAATCTATTCTACCACTGAAATAATTCAAAGCCTTTGCCAAGTTAACAGAAAAATAGCACTGTTTTGTTAAAATGAGGCATCAGCAGACAAAAAACAGAACACAAAAGTTTAAAAAAACACCACAAACAGTTTAAATGTTAGTTTCCAGTAGAAAAACAGCAAAAATACTATTGCACTTAATTTCTGAATTAAGTATAATCTAGGAAGTATATTAAAATGTAATTTTTAAGTAGAAGAATTTATAGTATCCCAAATCTGCTTGATAAGTGACAAATTCTTATGTTAAAGAAAAACCCACTATATTAAATTTGACAAAGAAATCTTCCTATGTTTTATATACCATATTTATATTTGAATTTTGTTAGCCGAAAATATTTAGCTATCAAAACCAAGGGGAAATTGTGTGGCTATCTGTTAGAGCTGTTAGAGCCAGAAAAATGGACCCTAGAGGAGCTACGTGTCTATTGTAACACGCTGCTTTATTCATAAAACGAAACTGCTTCATCAAAGCCAAGAGCACTGCGCCAACTGATAAACATCAGTTGAACATGACCTTTCTTTATGATAAAATCCAATGAAAGTGAATGAACTAGTTCCTTCCCCAAAATAGAAATTATAAATAATGGTGCCCTGGACAACAGAGGATAGGAACTGACAAACTTTGTTATGTAGAAAGAGGGATCCGTTTACTATTCTGAGTTTGAAAACCCTGGTCTCAACACAGTTTTCAGTATTTAAAGCCACCAGTGTCAACAGGGGTCCACAGCAAGTGAAGTGTAAGTGAGTAATCCGCAGAGAATTAGAACTTCTCTCCTTTAAAGTGAGAAGAGAGAAAGAATACAAGAGTGGGCTTAAAATGCAAATAATTATTGTACTTTTTACTTTCCATAAAAACAGTAGCACAACTAATAGTGTACCTAAACCAGGTATAGTAAATCCTTTCCTCTTAGGTAACCCTGTACTTTTGCTTGTTTCTATAAACAGAAATACTACCAATAGTTACACACTCAAGAAATAACAGGATATCTAGTAACTTCTCTCCATATTGAAAAAGAAACACATTCTAATCTCCCTATTTATACTGGCATTTCCCCCAATTACCACACGCACTTTTTTGTAAATTAAAACATCACTATGCTGGGATTCACTGTTTTCATATATGTAAATGCTACATCACTGATACAAAAATCTGGGGTTTTATTTCACTTTTTAAAAAGATACCATCTTGTGTGCAAAGGAATAATTATTTCCAGCTCCGTTACTTCCTTTCCTTTGCCGCAGGCCCTGCTCTCTCCCCACACTCCTGCCCCAGCAGCCTCTCCACCTTGCCCAACCTACGGCCTGCATCGAAAGTGCCTCCATCTCCAACAGCTTCCCCTGGTCCTACCTATCCCCAGCCTGCAGCTCCCCAGAAACGATCTTCTAAGCTATGCACACCCAACACAACCTGATCTGGGCCCGTCCGGGGGCTCATTACGTACCACCGTTCACTATGAGCACGTTCATAAATTTATAACTTCTACTAGAATACATGTTTTTTCTGGGATCATGATCTAGTACAGTGGTTTCCAAGTTTTTATTTTAAACACAAATCTCTATTAAAAATGAAAGAGCAAGCTTTATGCATGTAAAGAAAGCAAGCAGATTTCATGTGGTTCAAAGGAGTTAGGAGGCAGAGCCAACAACCCAACACAGGGGAGGCCCCAAAGCAATGGCAGGAAAAGGACCTGAAGGCGACACTGGGGCAGTGGGAAGTGCAGCTTCCGGAGTGAGAGAGGTCTGGCTTGGATCCCACCTCGCCCATCATCACGGGGAGTCTGCAGACATTTTTACTGCCCTAAGCTGCTGTTTCTTCATCTGTAGATGATCATCATCCACATACCCTACAGGCTGACACAGGAAGTCCGAGAACCGAAGTGCCCAGAACACAGCCCAGTTCCGACTGTTGTCTGTTCGCCTCCCTTCAGGGAGCCGGGGAAAGAGCAGAGCCCGGCAGAAGAGCGAAGGCTCGTGCGGTGCTCCCTTCAAGCAGCTTGTGTTCCAGGCCTCCCCACATCTCCGCCCTGCTGCCTAGGGAAGGTTAGTCTCTCAGGGTTAGGATAAACCAACACCCAAGGACTCTCAGACAAGAATTCAAATTTAGGTATGTCCATTTACATTTTAACACTGTAACTAGACCAGGAAATCAGTATTTGATAACTGAAGGAAAAAATTAAATGTGACCCCTCAAAGATCTGTAACACACATAACCTGATAGCCTCAATTACCTGGAAAAACTTCGAACTGAGGAGTATCTAAGAGATCTCTAAACAGAAACTGGAGTTTACATCAAAGTTCCTAGATCTCACTTAGAGGTCATTCATTCTGAGTTGTATTATTCTAAACGTTAAAATTCACAACAACCCTGGGAAAAGAATACTTTTACTCTCATTTAACAAATAAGAAACCGGAGGTCCAAAGACACCTTCCCTCTCAACCCTCCTCCTTTAGGAAGGGCCTCTAAGTTAACAGGCCCTCTGTGAGCGACAGCACACCAGGAACCAGGCGCAAGAGTTTGAGAAGAGAATAAAAGGTATTAAAATTCGAAGGGATACACAGCAGACAACTCTTTGGGAGTTTGGGAGGGGAGCACATTAACGCTTACATATTTTCCGGGGGGCCAGTAGGTGGGTCTAGTGTGCTTTCAGCCTCAGAACAACCTGCAAGGAAGGCGCTCGGAGGCCGGCATGGCTTCTCTCGGAGGCCGGCATGGCTTCTCTCGGAGGCCGGCATGGCTTCTCTGGAGCCCGACCAGCCTCTCTCGGGCAGAAAGGCCGACGCGGACCTGAGGCAAATTCTCTATCCACAAGTAACTCCCCGGGCACCTGGGTGGCTCAGTTCCTCAACCAACTCTCGATTTCAGCTCGGGACAGATCTCAGGGTTGCGAGATTAAGCCCCATGTCGGGCTCTGTGCTGGGCGTGGCGCCTGCCTGAGATTCTTTCTCACCCTCTGCACACTTGCTCTCAAATAAATAAATAAAGAAAACTAACAGCAAGCACTCCCAGTATTTACTGAGCATCCTTCTAAGCATGGCACTATGCTACATATTTTGTATATATGACCTCTAAGTCCTAACAAAAGTTTTCAAATTGTTAACACCTGTCACTCTGTAGGCAGGGAACCAAGTTAGGAAACTTCCCTGAGGTCACAGTAAGGTGACCAAGGTCACAGTAAGACCAGATTCAAACCACAGGATTCAAACCCCCTTCACTAACCTAGTGGTTCTCAAGCTTGTGTCCACGTCAGAATCATACAGGAATTTAACAACAATCATACCACGACTGACGGCCAGCATCATCCAGTTTTAGCAAGAATCCTGCTGAGTCAATCTGGAAAACACCCCCCAGCCTCGGTGTGTGTCCAGCAAGAATCTGACCTGCCAGTTTAGCAAGAACTACCTCCGTAGCCCTGACATTTTTCCTCTTAGTAATCTGCACTCATCGACCTACACGTTGCTCCTTCACTGTAGTCCCTAATAGGCTATGCTATATTCAGGCTTGAGCCCAGTTTTACACTGAGGCCTCTTTCCCCTACATCAAGAATCCCAGGGCAAAACCCACTTTTATCACTGTACGGCTCTGGTTTTTCTCTAACATCAAAATCTAAACACATCTAAAAGCAATAAGCAAAGCAATCAATAGGTCAAAAGCTGATGCTCCGGTCATATCAACATTTAAATGTGGAATAAATGGGGCAGCGGGAAGCCTTCAAAGAGTCTGAATCCTTTTCTCAGCAGATGCTCAAGGACAGTGACTAAGATGCGGTCCTTGCCTGCTGGGGTGGGGCCATGAAGAAGAAGAGTCGCCTCAACAGTATGGACAGGTTGGTGAGCTGGTAGCATTCTCCAGGGCAGGACTTTATCTGGGAAAAGACAGAAGAGGAGAGACTGAATTAAAATCATGGCTTTTACAAGCTTTTATATGCTAAAATAAATAGCACTTAATGAACAGTTTCTGAGACAGAAGATTATAAGTTATTTAGATTTTTAATTTAGAGCTTTTCTTTGTTTTTCTTCCATTAACCTAGATTACTTTTATAATGAGAAAGGAATTTTGACATTGTATTTAAAAACAACCCTCAGGAATTTCTATTTCGGATTACCATTTGGATGATAACTTGATATGTTAATCTTCTTACTCAAAGACAACTCATGGAATTTTTTTTAAGATCTAAGCACAGTAGTGCAGAAGTGAATATAACTCTAGATATTAGCTCCATTAAAAGATTTTATAAGCTCAATATTGTAGAGATCGATTCCTATCATAATACACTAGGAGAGCTTTTACTTAATTAAACAAATGTATTTTATTTGAAGAAGATAATCTAACATAAAAATTACTTGGATCGGTCTTGTACAAGACATGTTAAGGGCTTAGAAGTGGGGACACTGTCCAGACGATTAGCCATGGAGACATATGCTCCAGCTGTGAGGTTATTACACACGTCCCTGGATTTAGTCTACAACATTTTTAAACGACAAACTAAGAAATGTATGACATAATAGCTACTAAGAAACGAAAGATGAGATCTGGGCCAGGGACAAAAAAACCAAAAACATGTCCATATCATATGGAATATATCAAGCATCTCAGAATTTAAAAGCAAAGGTCAACATTGAAAAAATTAAAATAAATCATCACTACATCATTTTCTCTTTGTAGCTATTTACAAAGCATGACTTCTTTCCCCAAAGGCATCAATCACTGTCACATTTAGTCCCTCTCAAATCATCCTGAGAGACAACAAAATTAAGAGGCAGCTTGTCTAAGCCACTTTAAGGAAAAAAAAAAACAGTAATCCACATTACATTACAAACTAACTCTTTTCTTATTTTCCACTTTGTGTTCAATTTAAAATTTACTCTTCATTAACCTAGTATCTCTTTTCCAAAACAATTAATAGAACTCTGTAAGATTTTGACAGTATGAAACAATTTCCCTAGTTTTGACAGTTTCTGGCACATCTTTCTCAACAGCATCAACATTAAGGGACAGGAAAGAAACTGTCAAAAAAATTTAGCTATCATACTATCCGTCCTTTTGATAGTCACATTCTTCAAGATTATCATATCCCTAAATGAACTGCCTATAAAGGGATTATTTTAGACCTTGTAATTCTACTCACCAGCTGAGCCACTATGGTGACATGGTGCGCACAGAGTTCAGCAGTCCCGTATCTGTGATACAAGAGAAGATTATCTTTCCAAAATAATTTTTACAAGTATTCAGAAAACCAAGGAGATGAACTTCCAAAAAGCAAATAAATATTCTAAGCTGCAATTTCTCCATGGCCAAGGAACACCACAATAGACAAAACCACCTAAGCAACAGTTACTTATTGACTTCAACCATAGAAGGAAAGAGGGAGCCTGGTTCGTGATTTAATACTATGATACGAAATCAAACCATTTTGAGGAGCTACTAAGGGATTATCGAGACAAAATTTTTCTATAAACTTCCAAGTATAAAACATCATTTACTGTCAATTACTACTATAAATCAATCCAAAAACCAAAAAAGCACATTGTACCGGGAAAGGAAGCACCACACATCCATAGCTAACAGAGACGTGATCATATTAGCACTGAGCACAGCATTCAACAGAGCAACATCCTAATGAAAAACAAAGTTCATGATACATTATTACAATACATTTCTCAAAACAATAAAACACCATCACAATCCAAGTAACAAAAAGAACCTCGGTGAGAAGGCTCAACTTTCTAGTATCTGAAAGAATCCATAACACCATTCCTTCTGCATTTAATGAGCACCTGCTATATAGTAAGCATTGGGTTATGAAGAGTCAAAAGTGATTTTAAATGTGATACTCAGTCATTAGGATCCAAAAAATCTTAACCACTGTAAAATATCTCAAATGATATTGATCCTTATGTAAATTTTAAGAATTCTTTCCCTACAATTTTATCAACTTATTTTCTACTTTAATCCCATTAAAGAAAATCAACATTATGCCTAAGATCTATAGGAGATAGACATGAAACTGAATCAGGTAAAATCTCAACACTTTTCACTCTTTCTAGATCTTGCCACCCAAAATGCTTTCTCAAATGTTTCAGCTAGCCATTGTATCTGAGGACTACAGGACTCTAGGATTACCATTTCCTAAGACATAACTGAATCAAAGGGTAAAAGGTACAAATTGAGAGAACATTCGAAAAGAATACACATTAACTACTCCTTTCCTCCGTATGGAAACCAGACATTTTGGTGAAAAGCAGAGGGACGGCCTGAGCGCGGCCCGGCAGGTGACGAACTCACCAGTTCGGGGAACAAGGAGGGAGGAAAGGAAGTGATAAATGCACAGAGATGAACACAAACGTGCTGGTACAGGGTGACGGCGACGTCCACTTGCCCTTTACTCTGTACTCCTCGCAGATGAACAGGCAGAGAGAGCTCACCGGCACACTGCTCAAAACTGCAGAAAACAGCTCTGAACAGAGATACCCTGCAGGGAAACGGAGAACACTGCACCCGACACTCCTCACATTTAACATTTAGCAGGTACGATAATAATATGGCATATGGAGGGGGGGTATTTTCCCAAAGCAAAATGTCTCAAGAAGTATGGATCAATGACAGTTTCCAGTATGTGTGAACGTATAACCATAAAAATAAAAATATAGTCACTGTTAGAGAAATTCTTTAAAGGAGAAAAATTTTTTCCTGTATTTTTGCTTTTTATCATTTACCAAATGTTTATCATAGTACTGAACTACACAAAGACAAAATTCATCAAGGAACCTGAAATTTAAATAGATATTAGCTATCATATAGAAAAGAGGTGTAAGTCAGACAGAGGGGCCACTTTAAGATTAAAATAGTTTTGCGAAATCTTCATAGAGGATTTAAACAACAAATCAGAAACAGGCAGAAATAAAGAGGCGAAGACGACAAAGCACGAGGAGAGACGGGTGTGAACAGCAGTGTGCCCAGAGCGCGGCATGTGCAGAGAACGAGTGTGCCAGTGACAGGACGCGGAGCGACGCTGGACTGCAGCGGCAGACGGACAGATGTGGAGGCAGAGCTGGACCGGACGGCATCGGGCTCGCGTGTCTGTGCAGGGAGGGGCGGGAGCCCACAGCCGGGCTCCACGAGGCGACTTGCTACCGCACACAGGGGCACAAGGAAAGGGTGAACGCCAGGGCCCAGCAATCACGCGTACAGCGAGTTGCTGCAGCCTGGCAGCGGCGAGGGAGATGAATACGAGGAGTGATACTTCCCGGGAGAGAACTTGCGGAATCCAACACTGTGTTTATCAGAGCTCATCTTGGAATGTTAGCAAATACATCTACCCTATTACACTCAACATTTATAACACTAAGTCTACACAAAAGCTTCTAAAACACTAAACAAAACGGATATATTTTTAGCATCTTATAGATTTATATGTTTATATTTATAAAGTAGCAATATATGAGGCCTACACAGGAATTACTAACTAGAATATCTGATGTAACCAGAAACTTCAATGTCAAGATCAGTCCAAAGGACTGTAAGGCGACCGGATGTAAACCGCCGCGTCTGCTACCTGGCCGCAGCGTCCGAGAGCCGGCTCTCCGTGCACCACAGCGCCTGCACGTGGTCGGGCTGGGCCGGCAGCTTATCCATGATGACAACCAGCAGGAGACACTGTGGGAGCTGTAGGTCACATGGCAGCTCTTGCAGGTAACAAAAACATACTCAGTAAGTCACAACAAATTGGTAAAAATATACTCTACATATTTTCAACAGAAATCTGACTGTGATGCGTAAAGAAGTCAGAGGCGTAACTGCTTTTTGGAATTTCATTTAAAGAAAAGCAGAAGAAATTTTAAAAAGAATGATTACGTAAGGGAAATAACCTTGTCTCTAACAAGTTGTAATTATTAGATGATTTAAAATCAAAACAGTCTTGAAGCTTACCTAATTTACTGTCTAAAACCACTTGCATGAAAGGTTGGAATGTGAGAAGCTGACTGATGAGTGGGTCCAGTGTAACTAGGAAAGTGCCTGCTATTTCCTCCTGCTGTGCTTTAGAGATCCTGGCAGCGTATAGGCTTGGAGGAAATTTGCTGGAAAGGGGAGGGAAAAAATACGTCCATTAACAGGTATCTTCTAATTTAGGTAGACATAAGTACTCTAAACTGACCTTCTTCCAGCACTGAAAATATATAAAGAATACACACAGCATGTATTTTATAAAACAAAATTCAAAGTACTAAATTGATACCACAATTATATAAAGACCCCCAAACTAAATACATGACTATAATTCCACAAAATTAGAAGTTTATAATTTTAGACAAATCTTTGGTATTGTTTTGATGCATTTTAACACCATTTTGACAGCAGTGTCCTTACAAAAGGACCGTGAAGGGGCGCCTGGGTGGTTCAGTTGGTTAAGTGTCTGACTCTCGATTTGGGCTGAAGGTCATGATCTCATGGTCCTGCAATCAAGCCCTGTGTTGGGCTCCACATTCAGCAGAGGGTCCGCCAGAGATTTTTTTCTCTCTCCCTCTCCCTCCGCCCCTCTACCTGCTTTCTCTCGCTCTACAATAAAAATGAATACATCTTTAAAAAAAAAATAAAAAAAGACTATGTACATATGACTACCAAATAACCAATAAAAATACTATATATAGAAAGATATCTCTGATAAATTCTGGCTCAGTCGCTTCTGTTAAAAGTTGTTTTAAAATAAAGCAGGATGCTCCATTTGCTATGAATTAATGCTCACAAACATTGCTTGTGATGCTTTGCAAGGATTAAACTGTTTACTAGTCCTGGAGGAAGATGCAAGGACTTTTTCGTGACAGCCTGTCTTAGTTAATAGACTTGAAATGAAACTTTAGTCAAACCTATGTGAAGTAAAATAAAAACCTGTATTTTGATGTATTTGTTACTTTTTGCCATTTTATTTTGAGGATTTTTAACTTGAGGATACCTGAGAAATTCCTCTCTAGTGCCATGCTCTGTTCCAGGAGCAGGAAACAAAGTAGTGCACAGAATGCACAAGGTCACTGCCTTTATGAAGTTCACATGCTAATGAAGGGGGGCAGTGAGCAAATAAATAAGCAAGTAAGTCCATAATATGACAGATGTTAGTAAGTGCCATGGAGAAAAAAGTTAAAGAAGGTTAATGTGGGGACGCCTGGGTGGCTCAGTTGGTTAAGCAGCTGCCTTGGGCTCAGGTCATGATCCCAGCGTCCTGGGATCGAGTCCCACATCGGGCTCCTTGCTCGGCGGGGAGCCTGCTTCTCCCTCTGCCTCTGCCTGCCATTCTGTCTGCCTGTGCTCACTCTCTCCCCCTCTCTCTCTCTGATAAATAAATAAAATCTTAAAAAAAGAAAGAAAGAAGGTTAATGTGGACAGAAAATCCCACTGAATTGTTTGTATACCAGATCATTGGTGGGTTTGTACAGAGAAGTTCCATGATCTCATTGATGTCTTCCCACTCACTCTGGGTACCAGATGGCCAACAGAATAGAGGAAGGCAAGGGGGAAGGCAGAGAGTGGGCAGGATCTCTGTGGAAGCCCAGGCAAGAACCCAGTAGTGGACAGCATCGGATGCGAGTTCTGGTGGTGAGTGGCCGCGCTGGGGTGCGCATACACAGCGAACACACAGTTAAAGGGTGTGATACTGACGACAGGCTAATGGATGACATGTGGATACGAGAACAAGGGAAAATGTCAGATATGACAGCAAGGTTTTTTAGGCCTGCTCAATTTGAAGACTAGAGCTGCCATTTACTTATTGGGGTGCGGCGGGGGGCAGTGAAAGGGAGAGAGAATCTCAAGCAGACTCTCCCCTGAGCACGGAGCCTAATATGGGGCTCAGCCTCACAATCCTGAGATCATGACCCGAGCCAAAACCAAGAGTCAGATGTTTTACCAACTGCGCTACCCAGGCCACGTCAGAGTTGTCATTCAAACTGAGAAGAGGATGCTACCGGGAAGCAGGTTCTGTTGGCGGGAGAGATGGAATGGCTGGGAATCAAGAGTTCCGTCTGGGTGAACTTGAGTTCAGACACCGTGACTGGCAGAGTTAGACATTAAAAGGGGAGATGAATTTAACACTGTGAGACGAAATGACCAGTAAGAGATCAATGAGGCCTGAGAACTAGTCACTGAGGCACTCCCGACTTCAGTGAGGGAGACAAGGAACCTGCTAAGGAGAAGCAGCCAATGAGTTCAGAAGAAGACAGAGCGGTCTCCTAGAGGCCAACGGAAGAAAGAGTTCGAGAGGAAGGGTCAAGTGCTCAGACAGGTACATAACACGAGGCTGAAAACTGACCACGGGATGCAGCAGTGTGGATGTCGCTGAGGAACTTGACAAGAGGGGTTTTGGTCACGTGGAGAAATGGAAAGCCTAACTAGAATGGTCTCAAGAAAAAAAAAGTACAGACAGTAGTACAGACAGACAAATCCCAGGAGTTCTGTTGTAAACAGAAGCAAAGAACGGGAAGGTGTTTGGAGGAGGATATGGAATCGTGAGATTATGTTCGGCGTTCCTAGAGATCACAGCACGCTGCTACGCTGACAAGAACGACCCAGCTGGGGGGTTAGACTGGTGATGCAAGAGGGAAAGGGAACGATTGCTCGAGTGAGGTCCCTGAGCTTGTCAGTGCGGATGAACCAATGCACCCTCGGAGGGGCTGGCCTCAGGCAGGCGCACAGCCCGTTCCCGGGAACGGGGAGCACATGGGCCGAGACACAGGGAGAGCAGTCAACGTGCGGAGGAAGTCATGCTTCCATCTTAGTGACATACACAGTGACGACATGAACTGACAATGGGGGACAGGGAGAAGGTGTGAGAGATGTGGGAAGTTTAAGGAGGGAGAAGTATGCAAAAAGCTGTCTAGGCGACTAGAGAGGACTGCTGGACAAATGAGATGACCAAGTATTTTAGTGTCAACTGAGGGCTCCTTGGAGGTAATTGTCAATCTCACATATTACTAGCTCCTATCTAAATTATGATACTTTTCTGTAATTTACATTTTTTTCTGAGATGGAGTTAATTACTACTAGACTTAAATCTCACAGAAGTAAAATAAAAAGTTAAAAGATAAAAAAGCAATATATCTACATACATAGAACCTTCTTATCCCGGCCTCTGGTATTTATCACCACACCAGTAGTTCATCACGCAGGCATTAGGTACTAGTTAAGAATACAAAGGTAAGTAAAACTCACATGGAAGCTACTCTTTAAAAGCTTCCATCTCCCAATTATTTTAAGCAAGCAGATAAAAATTTACTAAAACAGTAAAAAACTACTCAGGTGTTTTATGTTAAATGGCATACACTTAAAGTTTGCATGGTTCAAATGTCACATTACGTTTTAACCATGACAGCTTTGCGCAGTGGCAGTATCGTAGCCAATGAGGTTTATCCGAGGCGCGATTATTGCTACTTGAACCGTTTTAACCATGACGTGGCGTTCTTCTTACCTGTGTATCTGAAGATAAAGCTGGTGCAGTGTACAGCAAGAATCAGAAAGTAAAGGAAGGAATTCCTAAAATAAAACAACTCTATTCATTCTTTGTATGCACCGTGCTTTTCTAATGCATATCTATCTTCTCACAAAGACATGCAAAATAAAATAAAATCCTGGAGGTGCCACATTAAAAAAAAAAAACACAAAAAGGTTCTTGCAGGAGAATAAAAAGGAGGATAAGGCTAAGCGTCTCATTTACCACTAAAACTATCACTATGACCACAGTCAGCAGCTCTCACGTACTGAACACTTACTAAGTGCTCGGCAGACATGCAGCAAGTGACTTGAGTATCACTTTATTTCACTTTAGCCCTCTCAAAAATCTTATGACATTATTACCCCATTTGACAGAAAAGAAAGCTAATGTATCAAGTAACTTGATCAAGTCACAAAACAAAAACAAGGCTAGGATCCAAGTACAGCTGTGATTGCTCCATTACAGCGAGGCTACCTCTTAGGAGTAAAACAAATAGTTCTTACTGTATTATAGGATGTAGAAAAAAGCTCTCATTAACTTTTTAAAATTAAAGATTCTTTTGATAGAAAAGGACTGATTTAAAATGGCATAATTCGGCACAATTTTGCCTCCTACATACCAAACAAGTATCAGATGGGCAAGTACCCATTAAGTGCCATTGGTGCCAGCACCCTCTCTACGGGCCCTGCCACTGATGTACCCACCCCGCTAAGCAGGGGCCAGGGTCCGAGCAGCCGACTACAAAGCGGCAGCCGCCCAGCAGGTCCAGCTCGGGAGCACACGGAAAGGCCGGTGACATGTCAGAAGTCAGCGTGCCTGCCACAGAACCCTGACCGTAGGAGAGTCACTGGAGATCTTTATCTCCTCCTCCACAGCAAGGAAGACAAGTTAAAGACAAATTCAACAGGGACAGAGTATTTTTTCTTAATCATCAATATGCATTACTAATGATATTTCTTTGACTGGCTGCTCTAAGCATTCTCTGCTCTTCTCTCCAAATAATCTGTCTTGATAACTTACCTACTCTATTCATGTATCTTCAACTATCACTGCTATCCTAATGACTCCCCAATATGCAAGTGTTCTTAAAATCAGTATACAGTTTTAAACCTTTGAACATGTCAACAATTTAAAAATTTAAACTACGGTAGAATTTATAAACAGTATTCAAAGCCAAACTGAATTACCTTCTGAAAACTGACTTGTGCTTATATAAGTAATTTTATTTATATTTATACTTACCGATGTAACAGATGTTCAACATTTAATATTTTAAAAAGAAACATAAAATATATTCTTGACAAAATAACTTCAAAATATTGTTTTTGGTGGTAATGACAAAAGCAGGACAATTCAGAATTTATTGTGGATTTCACATTTACACATTATAAAAAAATAAGCCTTACCTTAGTATAGTGCAAAAGAGAGTTCGCAAAGAAACGACACAATTTGAGTGTTTTCTGAAATAATTTATAGTCAGCATTATCCTGTTCCAAAAAAAGGAAAAAAGAAAGCATAACAAGAAAAGAATATGAAATCAGCTAAACTTATGAGACAATATTTTCTAAGAAGATCTGTTAATAAACAGAGTATAAACATTTTCCAAGCAAACCTAACTCTTCTCTGAACTGTTAGAAGCAACACAAACACCAAATGACAGATATTTCAAAAAATTAAGCTCTAGGGTGCCTGGGTGGCTCAATGGGTTAAGCTGCTGCCTTCAGCTCAGGTCATGATCTCAGGGTCCTGGCATCGAGTCCTGCATCAGGCTCTCTGCTCAGCAGGGAGCCTGCTTCCTCCTCTCTCTGCCTACTTGTGATCTCTCTCTGTCAAATAAATAAATAAAATCTTTAAAAAAACAAGCTCTACTGAAAAGAAATCTTAAGTTATAAAGCAAAAAAGAGGTAGGTGATCATTCCTGGTTGATCTGAAAGTGAAAGAAATTTAAATACCTTATTGCTCTTAGCTATATGGAAATGAAGTGTCAAAAGAAAAAAGTCTCAAATCAATACAAGAATGAGATATGAAAGCAAACAGGAAAAAGATATGAGAAGACAGTTCACAAATATAAACTGTCAATAAACTAATACTGAAAAAATTCAAATTATAACCTAATTATATATCTTTTGAGGAAAAGGGGGGGTAGGCTATTTGATTAGCAAATATGAAAAAAGCTGATAGTATCCCAAAGTTGCTAAAGAAGTGAAGTAACAGGCACTTTGTTTTACCATTCCTAGGAGCATCAGATAATACACTCATTGCATTATTATTAAAAGCTAAAGTGTTGAACTCCCTTGATCCAGTAGCAGTCCCACTTCTGGAAATATATCCTACAGAAACACTAGACAGCACAGAAATGTAATGCAACATTTTTATATAGTGAAAACTGAAATGAATGAAGTATCTGTCAAAAAATTCAAGGTATTTTCATAAACTGTAATTGCATAGAGCTGTTATAAAGAATTGGGTAGATGTATCTTCCTAGACACAGAAAGCCCTAAGATAATTCATTAAAAAATCAAGCTGTAAAACAATATGTATATAATCCTAGAATTATTTAAAACTGTGTGTTGTGTTAGTATTTGCTCCCTAACCCCACAAAAATAAGTCAAAACTTTCCCTGTGGATCTCACTATAAAGATAAAAGTAGGATTTCACTTTGCATATTAAATCTTACTGTAATGTGTGAGGGTTTTGTGAGTAGGTATCAGATTTATAAACTAATAAAACAGTGGCTCAGTGTATGCAGGGGAGATAGAGACTATGGAGTCATCCTGCCTGCACTGAAACCCCAGCCCCACTACAACTACTACATACCTTGGGAAAGCTATTAAACCTCTCTCTAAGATTGCAATGTGTGGCTTATACTACAGTTTGAGTTTTAAAGTGTCTGACACTGGGCAACTTAACTCAATAAATGTGTGTTGTTTTGTCACTCCAAGGTGTTAATACACACTATAATCCAAAAAGCTTAAATTAGTACCATAAAATTAAGTCAAATAGATACCTTACTGTCTTTAATTCTGAGAATAATTTCATATGAAGTAACTTTAATGTTAACTATGCTTGATTTCTTTCCAATATAGCAAAACCTTAAGTAAACCAATCAAAACAGCACTGGATGGTCCATTAATCAAATATGACCCTTTTTTATTTTTATTGACAATATTTGAAATAGTTAAATTTCCTCACCAGAAATTGGTTAGATGAAAATTCACTTTCTGTGAATTTAAATAAACATAAATTTTCTTATAAAGTTATAGAAGCTTAAAATTATGGACATTAAAAATGAATCTATGTTGACCATGTAATATACTCAATAAGAAATCTTAGGCTTAGGTGTTGTATCACAAGAAATCTTCCCTGACTCCATGATTGGGTTCCTAACTTTACTCCCATTAGCCAACATCAAGTTCTTCAAAGATCACACCATTCTCTAAGTACCTGTTTGTTTTTCTCCCAGCCTAGACTGTAAATTGTTGAGGACAGAAAACGTGGCTTACACAGAATAAGATCTCTGGAAATGCGTATTAAATAAATGGCCAGTGACACACACTTACCATGTTTGCCTGCTTTCAATTTTTCTTTCTCATTCAAGGGAAAACTGTGGAATTTTCCTTTGCAATCCTTCAACCAAAGGACTGAAAGGATTAGTTTGGTTGAAGGATTACTTTTAGTTCATTACTAAGCATACTGATTAAATCTAGAGCTTTTACTTTGACATTATTAAGCATACTGATTAAATCTAGAGCTTTTACTTTGACATCCCAAAGCAACAGAATACACACTCTTCTCTAGTACACATGGAATATTCTCCAAAATAGATCACATCCTGAGTCACAAATCAGGTCTCAACCAGTACAAAAAGACTGGGATCATTCCCTCCATGTTTGCAGACTATAATGCTCTGACGCTAGAATTCATCCACAAGAGGAAAGTTGGAAAGAACCCAAATACATGGAGGTTAAAGAGCATCCTACTAAAGAATGAATGGGTCAACCAGGAAATTAAAGAAGAACTGAAAAAATTCATGAAAACAAATGATAATAAAAACACAACAGTTCAAAATCTGTGAGACACAGCAAAGGCAGTCCTGAGAGGAAAATACATAGCGATACAAGTCTTTCTCAAGAAACAAGAAAGGCCTCAAATACACACCTAACCCTACACCTAAAGAAGCTGGAGAAAGAATGGAAAAGAAAGCCTAAACCCAGCAGCACAAGAAAAATAATAAAGATCAGAGCAGAAATCAATGAAATAGAAACCCAAAAATACCGAAGAACAAATCAACAAAACTAGGAGCTGTTCTTTGAAAGAATTAATAAGATTGATAAACCCCTGGCCCGACTTATCGAAAAGAAAACAGAAAGAACCCAAATAAATCAAATCGTGAATGAAAGAGGAGAGATCACAACCAACACCAAAGAAATACAATTATAAGAACACATTATGAGCAACTATATGCCAGCAAATTAGACAATCTGGAAGAAATGGATGCATTCCTAGAGACATATAAACTACCAAAACTGAACCAGGAAGAAATAGAAAACCTGAACAGACCCATAACCAGTAACAAGATTGAAACAGTCATCAAAAACCTCTCAACAAACAAGAGCCCAGAGCCAGATGGCTTCCCCAGGGGAATTCTACCAAGCATTTAAAGAAGAATTGATTCCTATTCTCCTGAAACTGTTCCAAAAAATAAAAATGGAAGGAAAACTTCCAAACTCATTTTATGAGGCCAGCATTACCTTGATCCCAAAACCAGACAAAAGACCCCAGCAAAAGAGAGCATTATAGACCAATATCCTTGATGAACACAGATGAGAAAATTCTCACCAAAATACTAGCCAATAGGATCCAACACTACATTAAATGGATTATTCACCATGACCAAGTGATTTATTCCTGGGTTGCAAAGTTGATTCAACATCTGCAAATCAATGTGATACGATACATTAATAAAAGAATGAACAAACCATATGATACTCTCAATAGATGATGAAAAAGCATTTGACAAAGTACAGCATCCTTTCATGATCAAAACTCTTCAAATGTAGGGATAGAGAGTACATACCTCCGTATCATCAAAGCCATCTATGAAAACCCCACAGCAAATATCATTCTCAATGGAGAAAAACTGAGAGCTTTCCCCTAAGGTCAAGAACATGGCAGGAATGTCCACTATCACCACTGCTATTCAACATAGTACTAGAAGTCCTAGTCTCAGCAAATAGACAACAAAAAGAAATGAAAGGCATCTGAATGGCAAAGAAGTCTTCAAACTATCACTCTTTGGAGATGATAGGATACTCTATGTGGAAAACCCAAAAGACTCCACTCCAAATCTGCTAGAACTTGTACAGGAATTCAGTAAAGTGTCAGGATATAAAATCAATACACAGAAATCACTTGTATTTCTATACACCAACAATAATACAGAAGAAAGAGAAATTAAGGAGTCAATCCCATCTACAACTGCACCCAAAACCATAAGATACCTAGGAATAAACCTAACCAAAGAGGCAAAAAATCTATACTCAGAAAAAAGTACTTATGAAAGAAACTGAGGAAGACACAAAGAAATGGAAAAATATTCCATGCTCATGGATTGGAAGAACAAATCTCGTGAAAATATCTATGCTACCTAAAGCAATCTACACGTTTAATGGAATCCCTATCAAAATACCATCAATTTTTTTCAAAGAAATGGAACAAATAATCCTAAAATTTATAGGGAACCAGAAAAGACCTTGAAGAGCCAGCTGGCATCACAATTCCAGACTTCAAGCTCTATTACAAAGCTGTCATCATCAAGACAGTATGGTACCAGCACAAAACAGACACATAGATCAATGAAACAGAAAAGAGAGCCCAGAAATGGACCCTCAACTCTACGGTCAACTAATCTTTGACAAAGCAGGAAGAATGTCCCATGGAAAAAGACAGTCCCTTCAACAAATGGTGCTGGGAAAATTGGACAGCTACATGCAAAAAGATGAAACTGTACCATTTCCTTACATGACACACAAAAATAGACTCAAAATGGATGAACGACCTCAATATGAGAAAGGAATCCATCAAAATCCTTGAGAACACAGGCAGCAACATCTTCAACCTCAGCCGAAGCAACTTCTTCCTAGGAACATCACCAAAGGCAAGGGAAGCCAGGGCAAAAATGAACTATTGGGACTTCATCAAGATCAAAAGCTTTTGCACAGCAAAGGAAACAGTCAACAAAACCAAAAGACAACTGACAGAATGGGAGAAGATATTTGCAAACGACATATCAGATAAAGGGCTTGTATCCAAACTCAACTCAACACCCAAACTCAACACCCGAAGAACAAATAATCCAATCAAGAAATGGGCAGAAGACATGAACAGACATTTCTGCAAAGACATCCAGATGGCCAACAAACACACGAAAAAGTGCTCGACACTCGGCATCAGGGAAATACTAATCAAAACCACACACCAGTCAGAATGGCTAAAATTAACAAGTCGGAAACAACAGATGTTGGCAAGGTTGCAGATAAAGGGGAAACCTCCTACACTGTTGGTGGGAATGCAAGCTGGTAGCCACTCTGGAAAACAGCATGGAGGTTTCTCAGAAAGTTGAAAATAGAGCAACCCTACAACCCAGCAATCGCACTACTGGGTATTTACCCTAAAGATACAAATGTAGTGATCCAAAGGAGTATGTGCACCCAAATGTTTATAGTAGCAATGGCCACAATAGCCAAACTATGGAAAGAATCTAGATGTCCATCAACAGATGAATGGATAAAGAAGATGTGGTATGTATGCATGTATGTGTGTATATATATATGCGCTATATATATGTGGAATACTCTGCAGCCATCAAAAGAAATGAAATCTAGGGGCGCCTGGGTTGCTCAGTGGGTTAAGCCTCTGCCTTCGGCTGACATCATCATCTCAGGATCCTAGGATCAAGCGCTGCATCAGGCTCTCTGCTCTGCCTGCTGCTCTGCCTACCTGTGATTTCTCTCTCCCTCTCTGTGTCAAATAAATAAATAAATAAAAATCTTTTTTTTTAAATAATAAATAAATAAATAAGTGAAATCTTGCCACTTCCAACAACGTGGAAGGAACTAGAGGGTATTATGCTGAGCAAAGTAAGTCAATCAGATAAAGACAAGTATTATATGATCTCTCTGATAGGAGGAATTTGAGAGACAGGGCAGGGGGATTGAGGGATAGGGAAGGAAAAAAATGAAACAAGATGGGATCAGGAGGGAGACAAACCATAAGAGACTCTTAATCTCACAAAACAAACTCAGGGTTGCCTGTGGGAGGGAGGTAGGGAGAGGGGGGTGGGGTTATGGACACTGGGGAGGGAATGTGCTATGGTGAGTGCTGTGAAGTGTGTAAGCCTGATGATTCACAGACCTGTACCCTTGAGGCAAATAGTACATTATATGTTAATTAAAAAAATTAAGAAAAAACTATACATTAAACAATCTAATACAGTATTCTCTTTCTGAAACCATGTTCAAGACTTAATAGAGAATAAATGCCAATCTTACAGCTGTTAGACGTTAAACTGTATCCCCCAAAAGGATATGTTATTGCCTTAATCCCCAGTACTTTAGTGACTTTATTTGGAAACAGGGCCATTACAGATATAACTAGGTAGGCTGAAACTACATTGGAGTAGGGTATATCCTCAATTCCATACGCCTGGTGTCCTTGTAAGAAGATGGTGTGAAGATTCAGGGAGAGAACAGCACATGATGATGAAGACAGAGCGGGGCTCTCCAGCTGGAAGCCAAGGAATGCCAAGGACACCAGAAACTTACAGAATGGCATGGAGCAGACTCTACCCTAGAGCTTTAAAAGAACACGGTCCTCCTGAGACATTTCAGATTTCTCTCCTCTGAACTGTGAGAGAATAAATTCTGTTGTTTTAAGGCATCCAATTTGTGGTAATTTCTTATGGAAGTTCTAGGAACCGAATACTGGGACTGATACATCTGTATGCTTTCATAATTAGCATAGATGCTATTATTTTGAAAAGTTTTATTTTGATTTTTTTTTAAATAAAGTGAGAAAACTTCTTGGAAGACTTTTAAGATAATGGTTCGACTCCTCAATAAATATCAATAGTGAACGGCAGAGGGCGTTGCGGCTCAGAATTTAGAGTTCAGAATGGAGAAACCAAACAGACCATCTTGTCCATTTCAGGCAATGGACAGTGAGTAGTACTGGTCTCTCCACCAGTCCCACATTTTCACAAGGAAAAACATGAAAATTTGCTTAAACAGTTAGGAAAGTTTATATTGTAAATTCTTTGATTTCTACATTCAAGCGATTATATAAGTTAAACTTAGATACTTCATGTGCAAACAGCCACCCTGGTCAGGCAGCCCCAGGACTTCTCTTCTCTCTTCCACTACTCTACTGCCTGGGCTCTCCTCATGTGTCTCCCACCCTGCATCTCTTCTGATCTTCTCTCCAGCACTAGCTGGAAAGTCTGTGGGGTCCGGTTAAGCAAGAAGGAAACTGGGAAAAAAGGAGGTCAAGGTTGAGAATGCAGATGTATAGGCTTAAAGTGAAGAAGGAACAACCTTCCTGCCCTGACACAAGATACTCCGCCAAAAGCCTCCTCCTTACAGAAGGGTGAGGGGAACTGGCAAGGGGACTTGATAACAGGAAGTGGGGGTAGAAAAGAAAGGATGTAAGGGGAGAACAAATAAAAGAAAGTGAGGCAAGAAGGAAAAGCTGAGCCCCTTCTTAAAACTACTCCTGAGTTCCTTCCGAACTCCTCTTCAAAATTCCATCTTCCCCTTGGGTTAGTCCTTTCATATCACCTCTGCCCTAACAATTACAACCAGTGTTTCGGAAAGGGAGGAACCCTTACACATCCATGCCCACAGCGGCTGGTTGGGGACAAGCACAGATACAAAGGAATTACCCGTATCTGTCAGCAAGTCCACAATGGAAAGAAATGTTACTGTTACTTTATAGGGAAGAAACATTTAACTCATTTTCCCATTGAAATCATTATATACAACTCTTAGGTCCTGAGTACTATTAAGGCTACAATTTAGGGCCATTATGAGTTAAATAAAATTTAAAGAGCTAGTCTGAGAACAAAAGATACTATGTATAAATTATTATAAGAAAATGAACTATTAATTTCCAATAAACTTCTTATAAATTTTTATAATACAGTATCTTTCATAAATGGGATGCCAATTCAACACAAACTTTCTGAAATCAAAATAAATGTAAGTGCACATCAATCTGAGAACACTGATACACACACACAGTTACATATCACATCACTACAGGTTCCAATAGATTGGTGAAGAACAGGCCAACTGCAGGTGTACCAGACAATCTTACATAAACACAGAGCTAAGGAGTTAGATTTTTGACCTAGGGTAGAAAAGAATGAAAGGATTCTGAAGAGAATGCCTTGACAACCAGTTATTACATAAAAAGGGGGGCTAGGCAGGAGACAGCTAGTTTCTAGAGAGAATAAGAGTAGGTAGGAGTCTAATGCAATGTTTGGGATGAAAAATAATTATGGGCTGTAAATAATCTTACATCAAAAAAACAACAACAACAAATTACAACCCTTTTAGGTAAACTGATCCATAGATTCAAATGAGATTTAGTAACTGCCAAATGAATAGAGCCACTGTTCAATGTGCTATTAGACTGTATTTTACCTGTGCCTCTGACTGTGTCATCTGCTCAGCTAACTGTAAACAAGAATGGAAGGAGAAAAGAATGTCTTCACACAAGCTGGCAATTATATCTCTGTGTTTCAGCTGATTTTTTATAACCGACTGGTGCTTAAGGCTCTGCCTAAATGAATAAAAAGAAAAGAACACAATCACAAGGAACACATCAAGTAACACAGGTCCATAAAAATATGACTTAAAGTAACATGTAAAAATCACAATGTGTCATATATATTGGGCATGGCATAATTAAGACGTGCTGATGTTACCTCTGAAGCTGTCATGTTAGCTTATTAAGTGGCTACTTTTTTACTTCTCCTTATAAAATACTATTTGAACTCTTACTAAAGTTCCAGGTATTCTGCTATGCCCTGGGGATGGAAAAGTGAATGAAGACACGATCTCTGCTCTGTCTGCATGGAACATCTGCTCCAGCACAAGAGAGAACATTAAATAATCTTAAGAATAATCAATTACAGCTGTGATAAATGCTAAGGTAGGAAGTCCAGGATGCTAAAGTAGCGAGATTTAAAATACCGTATCCTCAGGGTGGGAATATCAAAGAACATGATCACTAGGCTGGAACGCAACAGCTGAGAATGGAAAGACGAGCAGGAGTCAGCAAGGTGAGGAGAGTCCCAGGCAGAGGGAGAGTGGTGAGAAGGCCCTGGGGTAGGAGAGTTCGGGATATTTGAGGAATTAGGAGCAGGGACAGAGCAGCAGACATGGGCTGGGGAAGAAGGCAGAGGTCAGAGAGGATTAGGTTGTAACTCATAGTAAAATGGGATGGAGTGACATGATCTAACTGACATTTTCAAAAGATCAGCCTGAACACTGGCTAGCAAATGAACTGGAAGAGGACAAGAGTAGAAGACACTCAATGGTAAAGGCGGTGATGCGGTCATTTGCTGGGCTATGGGCCATGCAGAGTTCTTAGGATTTCCTATTGATAAACCCAATTAATTCTCACTATAAACCCACCAAGAGGGAGCATGGTGGTTCAGTTGGTTAAGAGTCTGCCTTGAGTTAGCAGAGCAAAAGTAAAATTAAATCATGCATCCACTCTACACACACACACACACACACACACACACACACAGCCTGCTTTCAACTTAGGTCATGATCTCAGGGTCCTGGGATCTGAGCCCCACATCAGGCTTCCTGCTCAGCAGGAAATCTGCTTCTCCCTCTCCCTATGCCCCTTCCCCCTGCTTGAGCTCTCTCTCAAAAAAATTAAATTAAAAAAAAAAATAAATAAAATACACCCACCAAGAAAGCTCTATTTTAATTACTCCCATTTTTGGATGAGCAAACTGAGGTTCAGAGAAGATAACCAAACTGCCCAAGCATTCAGAAGAGTGATTTCAGGGGCGCCTGGGTGGCTCAGTGGGTTAAAGCCTCTGCCTTCAGCTCAGGTCATGATCCCAGGGTCCTGGGATCGAGCCCCACATCAGGCTCTCTGCTCAGTAGGGAGCCTGCTTCCTCCTCTCTCTCTGCCTCTCTGCCTACTTGTGATCTCTGTCTGTCAAATAAATAAATAAAATCTTTAGAAAAAAAAAAAGTGATTTCAGAATAGATTCAAGCACATGCAGACTGGCTCTGGGTTGACACTTTGAGCCTCTCCACTATTACTTATTGGCAAGTTAATGATTTCCGGCAGTGCAAGAAAAGCATCTAACATCTAAAAATATTACACTGACCTTTACTTTTTATGCATGTGTATAAAGCAGAGGTTCTTAGCCATTTTTTAATACCTCAAATCCAACTTCTCCCACCCCCAGGAATCTGATAAACACTATGGGCACTCTCCCTGGTAACCTTTCATAATGCTCTAGCTAAAATTACTTTATAAATGGAATTAAACTTGAACAACTCAAAGGCATATAATAAAGGGATTATATTCAGCTCTAATTATAACTATTTATCTACACCTGGAAATAAAATACCTTGTGGGTTAAATAACAGTAGCAGAAGGCAATTTCAGAAGTACTTGTGGGAGGCAAACCATGAAAGACTCTTAACCCTAGGGAACAAACTGAGGGTTGCTAGAGGGGAGGGCACTTGTTATGAGCATTGGGCGTCATGCAAGGGAAAAACCACTAAATTCTACCTCTGAAATGAGTAATACACTGTATGTTAACAGACTTGAATTTAAATACTATCTTGAAAAAGAAAAAAAGTATTAGTAACAAAGTAGAACTTTTTAAGTTTTAGAAGTAGCAGATTAAAGAGGCCCAGTTTGGTTCGGGAGCTCTGTGTACAGTATCTGGATTAATCAAGACAGCAGTGTCAGTAAACATTATTTATACACACCATACAAAATGTTTTAAATGCAATCTACAAAACTTAGGAATAATTAAGATTTGGGATATGGAAAATATGTTACAAAAAAATAAAGAAAGAAAACTTACTTAATTATAAATTTCCAAGTATTGGCATGAAACGCATGGTCCATACTGGAAATAACAGAGCAGATATCCAACAATGAATGAATAACTACAAAAAAAGATAACAGAACTCTTAGGACATTCAAATGTCATGCAGGGGAGTTTCTCCTATATTTAAAACTATCTACTGATCAATTTTGACATCTGTTAAAGTAGGTAATACAGTTAGAAAAAAAACTTTCAAAGTAATTTTTTAAAAAATAAGTGTCGTACTTTTGATTTATGGTTTTTACAAACTACAGAAAATTAATTTTTGATATTTTCACCTACCTAAATAAAACTAAATGACCTAAATTAACTGAAATGTTCAGTAGAATAAAAGTTGTACCCTATTATAATCGAAATATTCTGTAGCTATTCCAATCCAAAATGACAAAATAAACTGCAAAGGAAATACCAAACAAGGAATTAGAGCAAATTTGCAGTATTAATGAAAGGCTTCTCCTCTTTCATTTTATTTGAAAAAATGGCCAGTGACTTCCCCTTCTGAATCCACAGTTCCGCTCCATATTGCTCTGGGGCTTAGCTGTATGACACGCGCTGGTCAGTAGGGT
The DNA here is from genome assembly GCF_022355385.1 of Mustela nigripes. Lineage (NCBI taxonomy): Eukaryota > Metazoa > Chordata > Mammalia > Carnivora > Mustelidae > Mustela > Mustela nigripes. The sequence goes on along the minus strand of NC_081566.1, from coordinate 1,944,842 downwards.
AACAATAACTACGAGGTCAGCAAAGAGCTAAAAGCGCCTGCACACTGGGGCTTGCCCTCTCCTGATGATGACCCTGAGGCTGTCGTCAAGTGACCAAACCCAGGCTAGTCTCTGGATGATGTGCCACATGTGGCCAGCTCAGTGCTTCTGCCTCTGCCAGCAGCCAGATGTGAACGTAGTTACTGCAAAAACGCGAATGAGCGAGCCAGTTGTACCATGTGGACCAGAGAAAGCTGTCCCAGCTGAGCCCAACCTAAACTGCTGACTCACAGAATCATGGATAAATAAAGCAGTAGTTGTTAGAACCTAATAGATTTGGGGGTGGTTTTTTTTTTTTTTTTTTACAGATCAAGAGGTACCTGGTATACTGGACAAAGTCAACTTAATTCTTTATACAGAAGCTATCAATGAAATCTTTGTCCTTATACATTACTGTTCTTCAAACTCTGGGTTATAATGCATTGCTGAGTGATAAAATTATGAAGCAGCCATCAGCAATTCTTTAAAAATGAAACAGTATAACGGAGTACATTACAGGTAAAACAGATATTATTTTACATATAATAAATAAATGTGTTGTATACAGACACAGACACATTCACAAACATACCCATACACTTCATTTCTTACTGAACTAAGGTTTAAAAACTCTGAAAGCTCCTGCCTCAGAATCTGGACTACTTTAGAAGGTATAAAGTTGCATGACTTTTTTGGTTAATCACTGTGGAAAAATCACATATGGTGAATATTAACTGAATATACAAATTTATGTTAAGGCATAACATGTCAATTTTATAAATTCTAAAATTTGAAAGATTAAAAATATATCAGGTAGAACTTAAATTTTTTTTATACATAATGAATAAAATACCACGAAGCATTAGAAATAATGTTGGGTTCAATAATTAATGGATATATAGTTTAGTCAGCATATGTCACATATTAAGTAGGAAGTGTTCTCACTTACCTATTACCATATTCAAAATATCAGCATTTTCATCTATTAAAGCGTCCATGCAAACCATATCCAGGAGTTCCATTAGCTGCTTTTGAAGACAATAGGCCTCCTTGAAAAGAGCCTGGAGAAGATCTGAAACTAGGTGTAAATGCCCAGAATAGACAGATTCACTATCCTGATCACAAATAAAAATGAGAGAATTAGCAAATCATAAAAAAAGCTCAAGAGCCAAGTTTACTTTAACTCATTCCATTACTACACGTAACTTTAGTGCTTTCTCCTGAATTACATATTTACTCATTAAACAAATGTTTAGTGACCATCCGTTATGTATCGTGTACTCCAAGAAACACAGACACGTATAAAGCATGATCTCTGACTTCCCAGACCTTGGAAATATAGAACTAAAAGCGAGATACATAACGTTCGGTCAGTACCTGACATTTAGCACCCTATCACCAAAGAGAAGCATTCATTAAACCAGTGATTTGATTCACCCAATGAAGACCAGTATCAAAACCACCTGTGACCCACAAATCCTATGCCAGCTTTTATGCTTTAAAGCTGCCTCAGGAATGTAGCCTCAGGAATGTAGACACAAAAGGGCTGGTGTCCTTTTGTAGGCACCTAATCCTTAAGGAATTCATCTGATCCAACAATACCATGACAGAACAATTTCAGGATTCCCGTGACTCAACACAAATCTGTGTCTCTTCTTTCTTTATAGAAAGGAAAAACAATAAAACAACAAAAACAAAACCACAAAAGCCCCCCCCACCTTTTTTTTACATCTTAGATCCTGCTTGGACATTTCATTCAATTTATTGGAATGCTTTTTGAAATACCGCATTACCATTACAATACAGAATGGTATAATACAGACTCGCACTTCAATTACCAGTCTAACAGCATCAGAAAAAGTCATAGCATGAAATATATATAGAATCTAAGGCTCTCCAATTATTCAAGTGTTTTCAACTTAAAAAACATTGTAAAAAACTCAAAAGATGTTGCTAGGTTTACTGAGTGCTTCTGACAGTATAAAAATAAGACATAAAATAACACCAGTTACAACCATTAGGACTCACAATCATTTAAACAAAAGGACTGAAAAGAGTTGTATAACTTAATTGTCCAGAATTTGTAAAATTCCTTGTTTCCCAATAAAATATTTCTAAACCACGCATATTATCTAAAGCAGCTTTCCAGTGTATCAACACGCGTGCTCTCTTGGCTAGTTGTTTGCTAAAAATTAGCAGGAATCGCTTTTTTCCTCCACTATCATCTGGCAAAGATATAAAACCAAACTCCTTAACTCCCTCTGCCAGCTAGGCTACCCCCTACTGGACTGTGTAAGACATAAATCCAGCAGGACGATGGGACTATTTCCTAACTGCACATGAGAAAAGGCATACCCATGCCTCAAATTGAACTTCCCTGAATATGCACAGAAAGAATCCTTCAGAAAACGGACTTTCACAGTGGGGAAAAAAAGCAGCAGTGTTCTTTCTACAAGTAAACAATTTCAGTCACTGAGAACTGGTAGAAAAGAAGCCTTTCTAAAAAGTCTTAGTCTCCTTTTTCAACTAGTTGGTGGCCAACCTGGAACAGTTGGGTATATTGTAAAGCCAAACTTTTATGATTTGTGTATTAATACAAATCATATTTTTGTGAGTCCATCTACTCTATGGATTTCTTACAAAAGCTCATTTTTAATCACTTCCTTATAACCACTTATTTTCATACAAATATTTACATACAGGCACACCTCAGAAATATCTCCGGTTCAACTGCAGACTACTGCAATAAAATGAGTTAAATAAAGTTTGTTTTCCCAGTGCATATAAAACTTATGTTTGTATTACTCTGCAGTTTAAGTGTGCAAAAGCATTATGTTGAAAAAAAGTGTATATACCCTAACAAAAAATATTTATTGCTAAAAAATACTAACCAGCATCTGAGCTTTCAGCAAGTCATAATCACTGATCACAGACCCCCATGACAAATAATGAAAATGTTTGAAATATTTCCAAAATTACCAGAGTGTGATGAAGAGACATGAAATAAGCAAATGTTATTGGAAAAAATGGCACCAATAGACTTGCTGGACACAGGATTGCCACAAGCCTATGACTTGTAAAAAACAGTGTCTGCAAAGTGCAATAAAACTAAGTGTGCCTGTATGTGGTTCTTTGTTCCATGGAGAAGTCTACTCCAGTAATACAGGCTAATATGTAAAATCTTATGTCCAACACTATTTTCCTCAGCCCTTTTGCCTGTGGATTTCAGGCCATTTAAAGTGTACTTAGACTCATACTCACCTTACAATGTACAAATGTACTTTTGATTACATGTAGGACTGAGGAAGGAAGACTATGAATGTTTTCTAGAATGATGGAGTCCTGGGTGGCACAGACATGCTGAACACAACCTGTAAGAGCTGCTAAGAGCTGCACCATTGTCTGGAAATAAGGAGAGAAATTTCATTCACACTATGTTTTTGTTCACAAACATAAAAAGTATCAGACATGCTGGGTACTAGGGATATAGCAGTGAACAACATGGATCCTGTATTCCTCCTTCACTGAACTTTAGTCTATCAGAACTACAAATATTGGAACAACTGGCCAGCCATTTGGTTTTTTAAAAAGTCAGAATCCTAACCCACACATCAAAGCGTATGGCAGGTGTTCTACGTACAAGTTTTGAAATTATAGGTAAGAAATTATAGGTAAGGCAATTATAGGTAAGACTTGTTGTCTTATATAAGTTTGGTGTTTACTCAGCATGAAATTGTATAAAAAAATACAATTTTTTTTGCATTCTTATCTTTAAGTCTATAAATTTAATTCTAGCACTGGGCCACTACATAAAGGATATATAACTAATTAATATCAGTATAAAAATTCTTACACTGTTCAAGATCTTCCCCCATACCCTTTCTAATAAATTTCACATACCTGTAAAATATTCCTTAGAGTGGTCTGGATTTCTAAATTATGGCTTGACAGTCCTCTGGCTTGACTGGTTAACTCGTACATCATGTCATCAAATAATTTCACAGTCTGTGAAAAGCAAACATGTTAAAGAGGGGTAACAGAAAACACAAGAAAGGGAAGACATATCTTTTTTTTTTTTTTTTTTTAAGATTTTATTTATTTGACAGAGAGAGATCACAAGTAGGCAGAGAGGCAGGCAGAGAGAGAGAGAGGAGGAAGCAGACTCCCCGCCAAGCAGAGAGCCCGATGCGGGACTCGATCCCAGGACCCCGAGATCATGACCCGAGCCGAAGGCAGGGGCTTAACCCACTGAGCCACCCAGGCACCCGGAAGACATATCTTTAAGGAAAAAAAAAAAAATCAGACTTTTTTTTTATTAGTAATAGCCATGCAATATTATCTAGCTTAACACCCGCATTTAATAAACAATGCCTATGTTATAAAAGTAGTCATATAACACAATCTTTTAAAAGCTTCAGACAGAAATTGATTTGTTTTCCATTTCTGTGGTTTGAATCTATTTAATAACATCCATGTAAAAATCACTCCAAGTTCATTTTTTGGTGCCATAACAAAGATGAGTGCTACCCTAAACAATAAAGGTTGATGGTCTTAACCAATCGATGTTCACATGGATATTTATAAGGGTATTTTCCAGGGGTGATGATGAATTTGTGTTGAATTACCTATTCACTTGCATTTTAACCAACTTCCTGTTTTGAACAACTAAAAATACCATTTCTGGGGTAGGGGTACTATATGTGACCTTAGAACTAAGTTTTTTGTTTTTTGGGTTTTTTTAAATGTTGTGATTAGTCATCATTAGCTTCTGACGAACTGTTCCCAGATTCACTGTTTAACATTCAGTGCTCCATGCAATACGTGCTCTCCTTAATATCCACCACAGGACCAACCCATCCCCCACACCCTCTCCTCTAAAACCCTCAGTTTGTTTCTCAGAGTCCACCGTCTCTCATAAGAACTAAGTTTTTTTGTTTTTTTTTTTTTGGTCTGTGAAGTTAGCTACCCTAAGATCTCAATACTCAGATTTTTCTAAACAATTTAAATGGCCTAAACATTGGAAGAATAACAACACAATGTAATCAAATAGGACAGTTTCCCAAAGGCAAGCTAACATTCAACATCCTTATTTTAATCTATGTAACAGCTGGATCTTCTTCTGATAGTCAAGAACAAATTCTAAGAAACTTTTAGATAGAGAACAGTAGAATGAATATGAGTAATAGAAATTTTGATGATTATCTGCTTCAAAGCTAAACCTGGAAATCATTTTTTAAAATGTTTTACTTTTGGCACCAAAATATCTTTAATTCTTTCAATTAAAAATAATGCCTGTGCTTTTCAGAGAAAAAGTGTACTATAAATATCTAAAAGGTAATAGGAAAGAGAGTAAAAGGTAATAACATATTTGGTGAACTTAATGTCTTCTCTTGATTATTTGATTTTACCAACATTCCAGCCTTTTTTTATTCTAAGACTTCTTCAATAAAATTTGGCTCCAGGGGAGCCTAGGTGGCTCAGTGAGTTGAGTGTCAAACTCTTGGTTTCAGCTCAGGTCCTGATCTCAAGGTTGTGAGATCAAGTCCTGCATAGGTCTCCGCACTCCCCCAGGCAATCTGCTTGCGATTCTCTCTCCTCCTTCTCCCTGTGCTCCTCCCCCATGCTCTCTCCTACCCTCTCTCTCTAAAATAAATACATAAATCTTTTTAAAAAATTGGCTCCATTTTTCTAGACAATAAAATTTAATGATTATTAATAAACTCTACAGAGAAGATCTTAGCTAATTTCATCACTCATCCCAAATATTTATTGAACTGTCTTAAAATACAGAAGTACTTAAGATTACCTACAAATAATAAAATTCAATTAAAGGATCTATGCTACTTAAAATTATAATGCTTTTAATCACCTAATGATCACACTAACACCATTATGTTCTCACCTGAGATCTATTTCTTGCTAAATTATTTGTATATTGTATATCAAATAATCTGATACATTAAAAAATAAAGGAGCCAAAGTTAAGAATAAATGATTTAAAACTGAGAATAGATTTAAACAGCCTTTATAACACGTTGACTGATTAAGATGACAATAATACTACACCTTTGGCAGCACTTGCGAGAAGAAAGTCTCTTCCAGTGTCAGGTGGTCCATATGAGGTAAAAACATTTCCACAATAATTTTCAGAATTTCTATAAAGCAAAATAGTAACATATTTCTAAGTCACGTGGGAGAACAAAGATCACCGCCACTTCCCCAAATGCAAGAATATGTAAGTACTACCAATCTGAAGCTTTGTAGTTTCAAAAATGCCATTTTCTATGTAGAAAAACTCTGTTTATTAAAAGATTTTACTGGAACACATGGGTGGCTCAGTCAGGTGTCTGCTCAGGTCATGATCCTGGGACCCTGGGACCCTGGGATGGAGCCCAGCATCAGGCTCCCTGCTCCTCTCTCTGCCTGCCACTACCTCTGCTTATATGCTCTCTCTCTCTCTCTGACAAATAAGTAAATAATCTTTTTTAAAAATTTATTACACACACACACACACTCTCACACACACACACACACACGAGCGGGGTGGGCAGGGAGGAGAGGGAGAGGAAGAGAAAGAAGCAGACTCCTTGTTGAGCAAGGAGACTGACACAGGATTCGATCCCTGGACCCTGAGATTATGACCTGAGCCAAAGGCAAACACTTAACCAACTGAGTCACCCAGGTACCCCTACACAGAGAAACCATTAGTATCTAAAATAATAACAAGAAAACAAACACTCAAAAAAATAATCTGTATGTCCACCCTTCGCGGACCACTTAAAGGATATGGGTACATCTACTGAATAGAATTTGCTATCATTAAAATCATTATTAGAGATCATTTAAAACCATGAAAAAATATTCACAATACTCTAAGGTTAAATGATCAAGCTTCCAAAATAGTGTAATCCCAATCTTAATATAAACATGTACATACAAAGAACAGTAGCCTGGCAAGAATGTATAGAATCAAGATGAAAATGTTCTATACTAAAATCTTAACCATTTCAGATTAATGGATATTTCACTATCTGTTCTGATTTTCTGCATGTTTCAAATTTTCTACAAACAGTATGTATAAATATTCACTATAGAAAGATATACACACTTGATCTTAGCCAAAAGGCCGAGAAGCAATCACTGTAGAAATATATATATTGAGAATAAAAAAAAATTACTTAAAAAAACTAGACCCAACAGGCAACACAGATTGAAAATTATAAATATCCACAACCAAAGTGAAATATAAATAGAATAAGCTAACTCAAAATAAGAGTAAACTGTGGTCTGGTCTTTAATTCATCTCTTCTCCTAACTAAATAAGTAAATAAATAAGCCAAGCAAGATTAAAGAACACAAAGATGAGAAAGTCAACCTGAAAGCAGACTGCAAGTTAGGTTTTACGTGAGTCTAACCAGTTTAACAACCAACATTAAAAATTTCAATGTGCTTGTATTATTACATTAACCACAGTTAAGGCACCTATTCGAAATAAAATTTTAAAACGTTAAGTACTACTTGAAGGAATTCGGTCATTTTAAGCCACTGAAATTTAGAGGCTGTAACACTAACTACTAGAATACATTTAAAGGGAGTTTGGAACTGTACTGAGATATGCAGGACTCAAACTTTAATGGCATCAAAGTAAACAATTAAGATAATTTTACTTACGAATATGTTCAATCCAATTGTCGGAATGCTGATACATAGAGTAAAAAATTAAGGAAGGTCACAGTATCACAGTAATAGAATATTCCCTGCTAAGAATAAATCTACAAAGCAGCCTTCTTGAAGCTCAGGCAATGAGCAGTAAGAAATTGAAATTAAATTCCAATTACTGGCTTAATTTTACTTTTAAAAATTTAATGTTCTTAGGTAAACAAACTATAATATAATGAAAATACTTCAAGGAAATACTTTCAAAACTGAGCAGGGACAAAACTGTCTTTTCAAACTATGTGTAGTTGACATGCTTTTGACAGAGGAACAGTACTATATAATAAGCCAGAGATTTCTGTTTCTAAAACAGAAAAGGAATTTCTCCCTCCTCTGAACCTCTCCAGTATTTTATCTGCACCTGTATTAAGTCACTCAACATGTTCTTTTCATGTTCCTTGTGTGACTCTTAAAAAGCTCGTCAGACTGAAATTCTCCTGCACATAGCAGACACTTATACATCTGACAGTAAGTTTTCCTATGTCCATTACAAAAGTTGCGGTAATCCCACTATGAAGTGTACACTTGTACACCATTAAAAATTATTAGAAATTCTTACTGTAAAAGAAGTATTAAAGGATGTGTCAGCAAGAAAAATGAACAGATAACTCCAGAACACTAACACGAGAACGGATTCTTCTGACATCTTACTTTGCACATACCAATTTTACAGCAGCAATCAAAATGAGGTACAGTCATTAACTCATTTCACTTAGTTCAACAGGGTTGTATTTGTCTTACAGAAAAATCTCAGCAAAGGTCAAAAAAACTCTAGTCCCTTCCAAAGTTAAACCTCATTTATGATTATGCAGACATGCAGGTAAAAACTAGAAAAGAATATGTAAAATGCAAAATATGCAAATAATGTTTGGGTGATGTGCTTGTAATTAAAAACTCATCCTGGGTGCCTGAGTCGCGGAGCGTCTGCCTTCAGCGGAGATCGTGATCCCAGGGAGCTGGGACCGAGCCCCGCCTCGGGCTCCCTGCTCTGCGGGAGTCTGCTTCTCTCTCTCCCTCTCCCCTGCTTTTGTTCCCTCTCTCGCTTTGCCTCTTTCCGTCAAATAACAAAATCGTAGGGGAAAAAAAAAAGACAAAAGACAAGACTGGGGGAAGACGAGGTTTAGGTTGTCCTGCAGGTGAAATCCTGCAGAACCGAGCGAGAACGCGGACCTGCAGCTACTGAAGGCCCCGTGGCCTGAAGCGCAAAGAGGACCCGCGCTCCGCCGCGTGGGGCCCGGACCGCTGCCCAGCAGGTTGCGGGCGGCGGACAGGCTTTCCCAGTCCGGCGTCGAGGACCCGGCTCCGAACCGCACGACGGCTAAGAAACGCTCCTGCAGCTCGGCGGGGCCGCGCCCACGCGACGCGAGAACGTGTCCCCGAGGCGGCGCGAGCATCCGAGGCTCCCCGGACCGAAGGCGGCTCTTCCTTCCCGCGCAGCTCCGCGCTGAAGGCGGGCCCCCGGCTGGCGGCCTCCAGGCGCCCACAGCGAGACTAAGCGGGCGGCCAGCCCCGGACGCGGCGGGCGAGCCTCGGCGCGGCAGCCGCTCCCCCTCCGCAGCCACGACGGGAAGCGGCCCCGGGAAGAGCGCGGCGCGCGTTCCCTGGGCCGCTCACGCCCCCGGAGCCCCGCACGTCTGCGCGCGTCGGTGCCCGCAGCGCTGCGGGGCCCGCACCGGCGCAGCGTCGGACCGGTCAGGCCCGGGTAGCCGCGCCCCGCGCTCCCCGGCGAAGGCGTCCGCCCCGACCGCACGCAGAGGACTCAGCGGCACCGGGAGTGGAGGAGACGCCACAGGCTCGGCCCCGTCGGGCGGCCGCCGGCGCTCCCCGCCCGCGCTCCCCGCCCGCGCTCCCGGCGCCCTCCTCGGCCTCGGCGGCTCCTCCGCCCACCCGCGCCCAGCGAGGGTTCAGGCCTCAGAAGCGCGGCCCGCCCGGCCGCCAGCGCGCCGCGGCCGGAGCGAAGCCGCGGGCCACCCCCCTCCGTGGGGCGAGAGCCCGGGAAGGATATGAGGAGCCGCGGCAGGACGGACGGCAGCTCGCGGCGGCACAGCGCCTCCGGCCAGCTCCTCAACTCCTCCAGCAGCGCGGCGCTCCCCGGCGCCGCGCGCCCCTCCGACATGCCTCGCCCGCGCGCAGCTTCGAGCCGCCCGCCACCGCCCAGACCGGAAGCTCCCGGCAGGCCTTGCGAGCTCTCGCCGGCGCCGGGACCATAGAGAGGGGGCGGGCGGCGCTCCCGGGGCGCTGGAGCCGCGCCTGATTGGCCCGCGGAGGACTCGCCTCACCGGTGCGCGCTCCGCCTCCCGAGGGAGGGCCCCGCGGGGCGCGCGGACTCTCGGCGCCGGTGCCGAGACCTTCCCGGCCGCGAGCGTTCTCAGGGCCGGGTCGCTGACGCGCTGCCCTGACGCACTTTGGGGGCTGCAGGCGGAACCCCCGACTGGCTACCGCCTCTTCCCTGCGACTTCTGGGCTCCCGGGCGACCTGGGACTTGAGGCCGGAAACGAATCCGAGCCCCGGGGCGCGGGGAGAAGCAGGCACGTGCGGCGGCCCCCGGGTCGGTCCGCTGTCCTGACGGGACGCCGCCGCCGGCCGGGCTGGGCTGCAGCGGGCGGCGCCGACGCGTCCCGCGGGGCTGGTGCCGCCCGCGGCCTCGGGGAAGTGGCTCCGCGGGCAGCGACTCTCCGGTCGGGCCGCGTCTGGTTTCTCCGGAGCCAACCGGCCTTCGCGGGCGGCTCCCGAGTCCTCCCGCTGCGGGCGTCGGCGCTGCGGGGCTTCGCCGGGCGCGAGGCCGGGGTCGCGGGCGGCGGACGCGCCGCGGAGCGCCCCCGCGCGGGGTCGAAGCGGCCCGGAGTGCGGCGATCCCGCGGCTTCCGGAGGTCGGGCGTCGCGGCGGGATGGCGGCGGGGAGGACGCAGCCGGGCCGGGCCTTCCCGCGCGGCCGCTGTGGGCTTTCGCGTTCGTGCGAGGCGCCGCCCGTGGTGCTCTCGTCTGTGACGCCTGAGGAGGGCTTCCCTTTGCGTCCGGCTCCCTTCGCCGCCTTTACAGAAAAGCTGCCGGGGGGGGGGGGTAATGTTATGTTTTAATGAAATATGTCATTTTACCTTTTTTTAAGAAACCTCTATTTTATTTATTTTTAAATAAGCTCCGTGCTGGATGTGGGGCTTGAACTCCAGGATCGAGTCACGTGCTCGACCAACTGGCCCCCCAGGTGCCCCTCGTTTTACTCTTGAGTAACAATTTTCTTTTTTTTCCTCCAGAGCTAATTTGAAAGGAGACCGACGACCTCTACAAAGGCGTGTGGAAGCCTCTCTCTGTCTGCGTAACTGTGCAAGCAGCGAAGGGAAAATTGGTCCCCAACAGAACTAACGAAAATTGAAGCAGGTTTATGTGTGTGTCATCGGCTCTACCCAGAAGTCCAAGAATCCTCCTTTGAACTGAAGGGCTGTGTGCCTCTCTTGAGAGGATGACTTTTCAGTTTAATTTTACTATCGAAAACCATCTGGAAAATGAATCCACACCCCCTGGAGATGGAGCTTTGGCCCTGGATTCCTCCGAAGAGTCTTCAGTCTCAGAGAGTAAAAAAGGTCGACATAGGGACAGAAGACGTTCTGCAGAACAGCTTGAGTGGCCTCAGAATCATTTGTTGGAGCATAAGCCAGTGGGCAGCGCAGCTCCCTCTCAAGACACAGACGGCTCAGTCAGGGCAGCAAACAGCTCACGTAACCTGGAGCCCCATGAAAACCATCGCTGCATGAGAGTGGCCAAAGAGCATCCTATGCCCGAAGATGTAACAAAAGTGCTAGAAAACAAAGTCGTCGAAACATTACCAGGTCCCCAACATGTTAATGTATCCGTCGTGAAAACTGTCTTGTTGAAAGAGAACGTCCCTGGAGAAAACATAGTGTCACAAAGCATTTCTTCTCACTCTGATCTGATTTCAGGGGTTTATGAAGGAGGCTTAAAAATCTGGGAATGTACCTTTGACCTACTGGCTTATTTCACAAAGGCCCAAGTAAAATTTGCTGGGAAGAAAGTGTTGGATCTTGGCTGTGGATCTGGGTTGCTCGGTATAGCGGCATTCAAGGGAGGGGCCCGAGAAATTCACTTTCAAGATTATAACAGTACGGTGATTGATGAAGTAACCATACCTAACGTAGTGGCTAACTTCACTGTGGAAGATGAAGGAAATGACGTCAACGAACCCGATGTGAAACGACAGAGGAAATCAAAAATAGCACAAGAATTATGTAAATGCCGGTTCTTTTCAGGGGAATGGTCTGAGTTTTGTAAGCTAGTACTAAGTAGTGAGAACTTCTTTGAAAAATATGATCTCATTCTCACCTCAGAAACCATTTACAATCCAGATTATTACAGTACTTTGCACCAGACATTCCTTGGATTGTTAGATAAGAATGGACGGGTGCTTTTAGCCAGCAAAGCACATTATTTTGGTGTAGGTGGAGGCACTTACCTCTTTCAGAAGTTCATAGAAGAAAGGAATGTATTTGAGACCAGAACACTTGAAATAATTGATGAAGGACTAAAGAGATTCCTAATTGAAATGACTTTTAAGTAACTGATTTATTGTCCACCAAGTGTCCTAAGTGAAATAAACAGCATAGCCAAAAACTTGTTTCGAATATTTGATTTCTGCTTTGCTGTTATTTTTTTAATTATGATGTTTGTTTATCCAAGTAATATACCAGCTATATTAATAACATGTACTTGCTAGGGAAGACTGAATAAATAGTGTCCTGAGCATTTGATGAGATCTAGGTGATTATTTTGTGGGAACGTTTCTTGTTCTCTACCTTTATTTTATCTGGCCTTTCTACCACCTTTTTTTTTTTTTAATTTTATTTATTTATTTGTCAGAGAGAGAGGAGCAAGAGCGAGCACAGGAAGACAGAGTGGCAGGCAGAGGCAGAGGGAGAAGCAGGCTCCCTGCCAAGCAAGGAGCCCGATGTGGGACTTGATCCCAGGACGCTGGGATCATGACCTGAGCTGAAGGCAGCTGCTTAACCAACTGAGCCACCCAGGCGCCCCACCACTTGGTATTTTTAGTTTGAACTTCTTCCAGTCTTCATTAGTTCCTGTTTACATGAAGTGCCTGTGGTCAGATGACCCTGCCATTAATATAAGGCCATACAGATGTATCACTAAATGGTACAAACCTAAATACTAGAATGAACACCTCAGGTAACTAGGAAAAAGTTTTTTATTTTTTGTATTCATTTATCTCCTATAAGAATAAGAATGCTGAGCACTTGAATTCACACAGATGGGAGAAATAAAGGGGAATCATGATAGTATAAAAGTTGCATAGAAAACCCAATAAAAAATAAACACTAGAGCACCTGGGTGGCTCAGTGGGTTAAGCCTCTGCCTTCAGCTCAGGTCATGATCTCAGGGTTCTGGGATCGAGCCCCGCTTCAGGCTCTCTGCTTGGTGGGGAGCCTGCTTTCTCCTCTCTCTGTGCCTGCCAGTCTGCCTACTTGTGCTCTCTGTCAAATAAATAAATAAAATCTTAAAAAAATAAATTAAAAACACTAAAAAAAATCCCACCAATTGATAACCTAAATTGTCACCTCAAGACACCAAAAAAAGACTATCCCCAACAGAGGCAGAAAGAAGGAAATAAAGATTAAAGCAGAGGTCACCAAATAGAGAATAGAGGAACAATAGATAAAATTGAACAAAACCCACAGTGGGGTCTTTGAAAAGATCAACACACTCGCCAAATCTTCAGCTAGACTTACCAAGAAAAGTATCAAATTATTAAAATCAGTAATGAAAGAGGGAGTAGTATTAGTGACCTTACAGAAATGAAACAGCTTTTAAGGAAATTACACGAGATTGTACTAAGTGAAAAGACACTGCGTTCAGGGGCCTGGAAGACAGCGTTGTTAATTCCGTAAATTGATCAGCAGATTGACCAGTCCCTAAGAAACCCTCAAGTCATTCACACATTTGTTATTTCTTGTCTCTTTCATGGTAATCACTGTGGGCTCCCATGCATTTGCAAATTACCTTTTACAACCTTAAAAGACACAAAAGCCAAGTGTTGAACTTTGGATCTCTTTACTCAGTGCTGAAGACAGATTTTGAAAATCAAAGTTTTTAATTTTTCTAAAAAAGATTTTATTTATTTATTAGAGAGAGGGATAAGTAGACTCCCTGCTAAGCAGAGAGCCCAATGTGGAGCTTGATCCCAGGATTCTGAGATCATGGCCTCAGCTGAAGGCAGACGCTTAATGAAAGGAGCCACCCAGGTGCCCCTAAACTTTTTAAATTTGATAACTATGGATTCATATGGGAGAATATATGTGAAAAATAATGCAAAGAGATTTTGTATTCCCAATGGTGACATCTAGCGAAACTATGGTACAGTATGACAACTAGAAAATTGACATTGATATTGTCAAAATAGAAGAGTTTCATCAACACAGAGGTTCCTCTGTTGTCCTTTTTTTTTTTTTTTTTTTTTTTGGCTACACCCACTTTCCTCACCCCCTGGAAACTATAGCCCTGTTCATCTCTATAATTTGTCATTTAAAGCACGTCATACACAGGTGCCCCCATGGCACAGTCAGTTAAGCATCCAACTCTCGGTTTTGGCTCAGGTCGTGATTTCAAGGTGGTGAGATCAAGACACTGGTCGGGTTCCACTCCCTGCAGTCTGCCAAGGTTCCTCTCCTTCTCCACCCCAGCACCCCCATCCTGCTCTCTCCTCTCTTGCTCTCTCTCTAAATCCTTAAAACATCCTTTAAAAAATAAATAAAAATTGGGGCGCCTGGGTGGCTCAGTGGTTTAAGCCTCTGCCTTCAGCTCGGGTCATGATCTCAGGGTCCTGGGATCCAGCCCCGCATCGGGCTCTCTGCTCAGCGGGGAGCCTGCTTCCCTCTCTCTCTCTCTCTGCCTGCCTCTCTGTCTACTGTGATCTCTCTCTATCAAATAAATAAAGAAAAATCTTTTAAAAAATAAATAAAAATTAAAAATGTGTCACCTTTTGGAATTTGCTTTATTTCAGTTAACATAACCTAATCATCTAATGTCATTGCATTTATCAATAGGTTGTTTCTTTTTTCTCTTTTTTGTTGTTGGATAGTGTTAAAAAAAAAAAAAAAAAACTTATGGTGCTTATTGTTAACCCCTGTAGCCAAGGAGTAGGAGACCCTAGGGGAAAAGAATAGCCAAGGAAAATCCCAAATTCTGGGGAGCATCGATTCCTTACTAGTTAAATAAGAAAGAGGACAGAAAAAGGTTTTGATTCTTTTTTTTTTTTTATCATGAAAAAACTGTATTTAGATTTAGCCAGCTGGACTCAGTTTAGATGATCCCAATTTTGTTGGCAACATCCAAAGCATCATAGTCAGGGGCCAGCCGAACGTATGCCTTCTTCTCTCCATCAGGCCTGATTCAGGTGCTGACCTTGGCTACATCCATGTCATCGAGCTTCTTCACAGCCTGTTTGATCTGGTGCTTGTCGGCCTTGACATCCACCATGAACATGAGTGTGTTGTTGTCTTCTCTTTTCTTCACGGCTGACTCAGTAGTCAGGGGGAACCTGATGATGGCATAGTGGTCAAGCTTGTTTCTCCTGGGGGCGCTCTTTCGAGGGTATTTGGGTTGCCTTCGGAGACGCAGAGTCTTGGGTCGTCGAAACGTAGGTGATGTGCGGATCTTCTTTTTTTTTGTGACTGTGGACGCCTTTCAACACCGCTTTCTTGGCTTTCAAAGCCTTTGCTTTGGCTTCGGCTTTGGGAGGGGCAGGGGCTTCCTTCTTAGCTTTCGGCGCCATCTTCGTAAAAGGGTTGATTCTTTTTTTTTAAAGATTTTATTTTTATTATTTATTTGACAGACAGATCACAAGTAGGCAGAAAGGCAGGCAGAGAGACACTCCATTCTAGGACCCTGGGATCATGACCTGAGCCGAAGGCAGAGGCTTTAACCACTGAGCCACCCAGGTGCCCCAAAGGTTTTGATTCTAATGTGAAAATGTTCACATTTGACATGCCTGAAGTTGGGATCTGCCTTCCTATTTATAGCTGTAGCATAATTGTAAATAGTTTTTTTTCCCCTTCCTTGGAGGTACCTAAAACAATCATACAGCTTGGGCTCAATGAAATGTGCTCTTGACTGGGCATCAGTCAGGTAGGGACTTTTTATATAGCACCTTGCTTGATAGAACATTGTGAAGTATATATCACCCCCACTTAGTAAGATTATAGTAGCTACCAGTTTTCAGCATTTACTGTATGCTGGGCAGAAGAGTTTTACATAGGCTAATACTTCATAACAGCCCTCAATTAGGTTATAATTGCTATCTGCACTTTATAGATAAAGAAGTTGAGACTCAAAGAAATTGGCGAATTGATCCCAGTCACACCCTCTCCTGGACCCAGAATCTGAATAGAAGTCTTTTTAAAAGCTTTTCTGTTTCCACCAGTCCAGTGGTCTTAACCTTACCAATGCCTGTCTTTCATTACAGATACTGCCTTTTTTTTTTTTTAAGATTTATTTATTTATTTATTTATTTGACAGAGAGAAATCACAAGTAGATGGAGAGGCAGGCAGAGAGAGAGAGGGAAGCAGGCTCCCTGCTGAGCAGAGAGCCCGATGCGGGACTCGATCCCAGGACCCTGAGATCATGACCTGAGCCGAAGGCAGCGGCTTAACCCACTGAGCCACCCAGGCGCCCTGCCTTTTTTTTTTTTTTAAAGATTTTTATTTATTTATTTGTCAGAGAGCGAGCGAGCGAGAGCGAGCACAGGCAGACAGAGTGGAAGGCAGAGTCAGAGGGAGAAGCAGGCTCCCTGCAGAACAAGGAGCCCGATGTGGGACTCGATCCCAGGACGCTGGGATCATGACCTGAGCCGAAGGCAGCTGCCCAACCAACTGAGCCACCCAGGCGTCCCCAGATACTGCTTTAAAAAAAAAAAAATTTGTTTATTTTTTTGAGAGCGCAAGAGAGAGAGAGAGCACGAGATGGGGTGAGGCAGAGGGATAGGGAGAATAAGACTCCCCACTGAGCAGGGAGCCCGATGCAGGGGCTCGGTCCTAGGATCCCTGGGATATGACCTGAGCCGAAGTCACTTAACCGACCTAGCCACCCAGGAGCCCCATCACAATTATTTCTTAGCACCCTTATATTATTCTGGAATGGAAGTCATAGTTAAAGAAACTAATTACACCCAGCATCAATTATATTGGGGCACCTGGGCAGCTCAGTCTGACTTTGGCTCACGTCATGATCTCAGGTGCTGGGAGCCTTGAGCCCTGCATTGGGCTCCCTGCCCAGTGGGGAGTCTCTGTTTCTTTCTGCCCCTCCCCTGACTCGTGTGCACTTTCTCTTTCTCTCAAATAAATAAAATCTTTTTAAAAATTATATTGTATGTAAATCCCTAATGTATATGTAATCATATATGTCATATTCATGATACACATATGTATATTAAACTATAACGAAGAAAGTCACAAATAATTTTTATCTCATCAAGTCAGTGTTGACGTGTAGCAATAGAGAAGACATGTCATGGTCAGATACTTACACCTGGGCTATTATTACTTTCCCTCTCTCTCCTCTCTCTCTCCCCCTCTGTCCCTCTCTCTCCCTTTCTCTTGGCCTCTCCCCCCCCCCCCCCCCCCGGATTGGATGAATAAATCTTTAAAAAAAAAAAAGTAGGACCATCATCTTCATCATCTATAGAGTAGGTTGTCAAAGGTTGTGCTTTCTCAGGATTAATACCCTATTGGAAAGAAACTATGTAAAAATTACAACAGTAACAAACAGCTTGGTAATCCAACTATTACTAAAGACAAGAGGGTATTTTACTCCCCGCTGCCAAGAACAGGATAAGGGGCCAATAAAGTTACGATCTCCAAAACAGGTGATGAAGAGGATGCGGTAGGTAACCCTCTTCCATGGTGTCCACCAAAGGAATGGGGAAAGATGGGAAGGAATGGCCTTTCAGGGACATGTATCTTAGGCCTTTGCAGTAGAATCAGAAGTACTGGGTCAGGGAACCCCAAATGCCTCAGCCACGCTGCTGCTGGACTGTGTGGTGACTTTGTGCAAAGAAAAGGAAGTTCTCTCCTGCAGGCAGAGTGAGCCCCGCGAGCGGCAGCATGATGGGGAGAGCAGAACAGGGTGTTCTCAGCTCCGTTTGCCTCCTCGGCTCCTCTTGCTAGTCCAGTGGCTTAGTCCTGCAAACTTCCACAACTTTCCAACTGACGAGACATAGGAAAAGGGACAATAAGCTGAGGAGCATCAAGAAATTGATGCCACCAAATGCAGAGAGATGGCACTGTGAGAGATGGGGTCTCCCAGCCCCGCTGCTGGGGGCCAGCCTCCAAGGTGAGCTGGAGTAAGGCCTTCACCATCTTATCACACAGCACGTGAACTTGAGGGAAACATTCGAACTGGGGGTTAGAGCTACAGAGGCAAGTGCTCCCATGTGGCCGCCCCCTCGGACACTGGACACTGTGGTATCGGTTATCAAGGGGACACTGAAGTCTGCTCCTATTCTCTGCCAGGAGTCTCTGAGGCTCTTGGGCTGTCCTGGCTGCCTAGCAGCTGCAGCGCAGTTCTCAAAACCTCTTAACATATCCAGCTAGCCCTCTGCGATGCGTGTAGCTCAAGGAATTTCCTCAGCCCACTCTGTCATCTCCAACAGGCCTCCCCCATCAGCAAGGCCCAGCTCATGCTCCCAGTATAACAGACGCACACTATTCAACCGTCTCCTCATCGGAAGCTACAGAGGGAAAGTCAATACGCCTCAGGAACCGACCATAAACTCACCCACGCTAAGAAATTCATTTCGTCAAAGAGATACATAAAAAAAAATTATGATCCTTGCTCTCTTCATGGAAATCTAAGGCAGGAAAAGTCTAGGCTCATTCAAATTCTTTATTGTGTCTAAACTATCCTAGAATTCAAAATTCTTCTGGGTCTCTGCTAAGTCTGGGCTAAATCACTTCTGGTGGATGTCTATGAACTTGATTCTGAAACTTGTCTTAAATAACATGAAAAGACTGTTTGGGGGCATTTTTGGGGAGAGAATTTGTGTGAAAAGATAGAAAAAAGCCCACAGACTCAAAACACCCCAGTTGGTCAGTGGCACCCCACATTCCCAGTAACCCATCTTTTAGGCCAGCTTTTCTGTTATCCAGCCTCCGTGTTTTGAGAATCTTCAGAGGGAGCTCCATTTTCAGTGATTGGTTTTTCTTTCCACAAATTGAACTCTGTTTCCTGTCTCCATTGCTGTTTTCACGCTTCTCCAGGATTTTTATAATAAGAACCAGAACAGATTCCCTGTTCTAAGGAAACTACCCCAGAGAAACATTTTCTAGGAAGAATGGCACAGATGTTTCTAATGCTCTCGGTTTTAGTTCCTTTAACAGGAAATGTGTTCAAACCTGTGTTTTAAACATTAAGCTACCATACTCATCCCTTTGTGACTGTTTTTCATTTTCCCACAGTGGGAAAAGATCTTATTCTGTGACCTCCCAACAAAATACTCCAGAAACTTTTCTTCCCTGTCTCCTATTGGAGTCCTATTACTTTAGCATAAAGAGAAAGAACCTTAGTTAGAGGGAAAATCATTAGAGATTTTTATGTCTCTAGTAATTACAGTTTTCTATTATCTATTATTACCAAATAAGCATTTTGCTCAATTGCTTAAAAGTAAGTGACAAAGCCAAATGTCAGAGCCTGAATATAAATTATTTTACCCATAACTGGTCTAAAAAGACATCCTGGATAGGTTCACTATTTGCTGACATAAAACCATGCACTCAGAGATTTCTATCTCTTGGAAATATTTTAGGAGTAGGAAGAATTGACCATTCCCAGGTGCTAGCCCCTTCAGGTTGAATTTTCTCCAACACTTGTAAATCACACAGAATTCTGCCCTACTGAAAAGCCCAGGTGTGTTCTCATTCCAACAAGAATTCACCAAGTACTTACTTTGTGTGGAGAAGACAATTTGTGTCTTTAAAAATTTCTGTTAAAGAAATATAATACTTGTAATAAAAGTTTATTTTTGTGGGGTGTAGTAACTGAATGCACTCCTAGTTATACCTCATTTCTCCCAGATCTTTATAGAAATGATGTGATGAACAGACGGGTCCTCAAATATATTTAACATTTGTGTACCCCTTTTACTGTGACTTGTGCATTTTCTTTGTTAATCAAAGTATTTTATCAAATTTAATTTATGAAGGCTCGGAGGTTAACTAACAGGAAACAGAACAATAGGGTAACTGATAGCTTTGGACCCAAGCCTCAGAAGAAGAGAGATGCAGACTCAGAAGAGTGGGGTTGGAAGTGCAGAGAACTTACTATCTGCCAAGCACATTCTTGGGTGCTGGGGCAGGAGACAACTCTGCATTTCTAACGAGCCTCAGGTGCTGCTGATGGTGCTGAACTTGGGTGGTCCCCTTAGAAACAGATCTCCAAATCATGGAGCTACATGACCTGCCAGATGTGGAGACGTCTCAGAGAATGATGAAAGCTTCTAAAGCCAATATTTTTCCTGTTAAAATTTGCCACCAATTAAAGTTTCTTTGAAACTTCATCTTACCAATCTAAATTATGTGTTCTGCAGGCACTTTTTTAAAAAAGGCATTCTTTTAAAATAATCTCACACAGTCCAGTATTTTAGTTTTAAATTGTATGACTGAGAATGAATATTTTTAAAGTGTGAGTTCAGTCTTTTAAAAAGCTATGCCCAAGGGGCGCCTGGGTGGCTCAGTGGGTTAAGCCTCTGCCTTCAGCTCAGGTCATGATCTCAGGGTCCTGGGATCAAGCCCCGCATTGGGCTCTCTGCTCAGCGGGGAGCCTGCTTCCCTCTCTCTCTCTCTCTCTGCCTGCCTCTCTGCCTACTTGTGATCTCTCTGTCAAATAAATAAATAAAATCTAAAAAAAAAAAAAAGCTACGCCCAAGATTCAAGGAAAACACCACCGTTCTTACCTGTGAAGCCGATACAGATCTCTGAGCACAAACCCTTGGGCTTCACTTGCACACGTACTGATCCGTCCATGATGTGTGTTTCGTGCAGGGGCTGACGGTGCTGTACGGCAAGCAACCAGGCTCAGGCTGCGTTCTTATTTTAGTCGGCTTGACTGGGAGCTTGATACGTCTATAAAGCTCTCAGGGAAAGCAACAGAAACCTTTCTGACATCGTCACTAGCAATGTAGAGTGTTTGGACTTTATGTTGTTTCTTAGCCACCAGACACATCTCAGACTCAGCCACGCAGAGCAAAGGTAAGCGTCCACGACAGGTTACGATGTGCTGGAGAGGCCCCTGGACTAGGAGTCAGACAGACGTGAGGCCTCGACCTGGCTCACACCCTCAGTGGGCACGCGCTTCATCAAAGGGCCAGGATCTCTCCCACACTCTCCTCTTCAGTTTATCCCACTGAGCTATGAGTTTTAAATGTAATATTGTATATTAAAGTTTCCTATGAATCTGTGACAGTCACCTTATTTAAAACTGCTCTTTATTACAAAGCTGTCATCATCAAGACAGCACGGTACTGGCACAAAAACAGACACATAGATCAATGGAACAGAATAGAGAGCCCAGAAATAGACCCTCAACTCTATGGTCAACTAATCTTCGACAAAGCAGGAAAGAATGTCCAATGGAAAAAAGACAGCCTCTTAATAAATGGTGTTGGGAAAATTGGACGGCCACATGCAGAAAAATAAAATTGGACCATTTCCTTACACCACACACGAAAATAGACTCAAAATGGATGAAGGACCTCAATATGAGAAAGGAATCCATCAAAATCCTTGAGGAGAACACAGGCAGCAGCCTCTTCGACCTCAGCCGCAGCAACATCTTCCTAGGAACATCGCCAAAGGCAAGGGAAGCCAGGGCAAAAATGAACTATTGGGATTTCATCAAGATCAAAAGCTTTTGCACAGCAAAGGAAACAGTTAACAAAATCAAAAGACAACTGACAGAATGGGAGAAGATATTTGCAAACGACATATCAGATAAAGGACTAGTGTCCAAAATCTATAAAGAACTTAGCAAACTCAACACCCAAAGAACAAATAATCCAATCAAGAAATGGGCAGAGGACATGAACAGACATTTCTGCAAAGAAGACATCCAGATGGCCAACAGACACATGAAAAAGTGCTCCATATCACTCGGCATCAGGGAAATACAAATCAAAACCACAATGAGATATCACCTCACACCAGTCAGAATGACTAAAATCAACAAGTCAGGAAATGACAGATGCTGGCGAGGATGCGGAGAAAGGGGAACCCTCCTCCACTGTTGGTGGGAATGCAAACTGGTGCAGCCACTCTGGAAAACAGCATGGAGGTTCCTCAAAATGTTGAAAATAGAACTGCCCTATGACCCAGCAATTGCACTACTGGGTATTTACCCTAAAGATACAAACGTAGTGATCCGAAGGGGCATGTGCACCCAAATGTTTATAGCAGCAATGTCCACAATAGCCAAACTATGGAAAGAACCTAGATGTCCATCAACAGATGAATGGATCAAGAAGATGTGGTATATATACACAATGGAATGCTATGCAGCCATCAAAAGAAATGAAATCTTGCCATTTGCGACAACATGGATGGAACTAGAACATATCATGCTTAGCGAAATAAGTCAAGCAGAGAAAGACAACTATCATATGATCTCCCTGATATGAGAAAGTGGTGATGCAACATGGGGGCTTAAGTGGGTAGGAGAAGAATCAATGAAAGAAGATGGGATTGGGAGGGAGACAAACCATAAGTGACTCTCAATCTCACAAAACAAACTGAGGGTTGCTGGGGGGAGGGGGTTGGGAGAAGGGGGTGGGGTTATGGACATTGGGGAGGGTATGTGCTTTGGTGAGTGCTGTGAAGTGTGTAAACCTGGCGATTCACAGACCTGTACCCCTGGGGATAAAAATATATGTTTATAAAAAATTAAAAATTAAAAATTAACAAAAAACCTGCTCTTGATTCCCTTTTCTTCTCATACTTAACCAAAACAAATATTCCTAGTGTTACCACTGCCATTATTTAGTTCATGGTTTCCTTTGTTTCTCTCTAATCAAGGATTCCCCAGTTCACCCAATGCAAACTCAACCACTGCTAACCTATTTGACCCACACCAGCGCGTAACATCTTCACAGCTCTCCAATTTCATTTCCTCTCTTCCTTGATTAACATCTTTCATGCCTTCCCAATTCTCAAAGACCATGATCTCCAACATGGGGGTATAAGACCCCAAACTGCAATGCAGGAAGAAATATTAGACCAAACACTTGTATTCATCTTTTATCTAAAACATAAGAAGAAATTAATTCTAGATTCATCTCCACAGCATAAGATGTACCAGGAGGTTCGTACCATCTCAGAGTACTCCCCTCACGACTTTCTCCGTCTTTATTTACATTACCTCTGGACCATAACGACCATGCCTACAGAAAAGAGGACTCATGAAGCCTTCATAAAGAAGGATAAAAGTGGGGTGACTATGGAAGACTTTCCTGGAGAAATTTTAAGAAAGACTTGTATTGGTACCACTGATTATTCCAAGGGCAGCCTGCTCCGACACACTTCTGGAGAAAGGTCTAAGTGCCTGAGAAAAGGGACAGTGTCTTTTTTTACTCTTTTACCTAAAAAATTTTAGTATCTCTATTTTCTCAAGGACAAAGTTCCAGTCACTTAGTCTGCATTCAAGACGCACCTAACGTAGCCAACACTGCTATTTCCATCCTGTCTCTACAACATCGTTATAGCTATGCCACTGAAAGCAACCTTTCGTTATCAGAAGTTACTCACCCCCTTATGACGGCATTGACTTCCTTTCTCTCTCTCTTTGGATTTTAATTTTCCTTTCGGTTTTATTGAAACATTATTGGCATAAAGCACTAAACTGCGTTGTTTAAGATGTGTAGTGTCGACTTGACTCACATACCTCGCAAAATGATTGTCACAAGCTTAGTTAACTTGCGTCATCTTATACAGAAACAAAAAGAGGAAGGAAAAAAAGAAAAAGTCTAGTTTTTCTTGTGATGAGAACTTTTAGGATTTACTCTCTTGGCAACTTTCAAATATGCCATATATCAGAGTTAACGCTAGTTATCAGGTACATTGTTACCTCCCCAGTACTTACTTATCTTAAAACTGGCAGTTTGTACTTCTGACCCTCTACATCCAATTCTCTCAATCCTCTGATAACTACAAATCTCATCTCCTTTTCTGTGAGTTTTTTTAAATTCCATATGAGATCATACAGTACCTGTCTTTTTCCGTCTGACTTATTTCACTGAACATAATGCCCCGAAGGTCCATCCGAGTTGTTGCAATGGGAGGCTTTCCTGTCTTGTTTACGGCCACACAGTACTCGTGCACAGCTTGCGTGCACACAGCACATCTTCTTCCACTCCTCCGTTGATGGACACTTAAGTTGTTTCCAATCTTACTACTGTAACACCGTAGTGAATACGGAGGTGCAGAGTATCTTTCTTCGTTTCCTTTGTACATAGACCCAGAAGTAGAATTGCTAGATTGGATGATAGTTCTATTTCTAATTTTTTGAGGAACCTCCACACTCTTTTCCTTTTTTCTCTTCGATTTTAACGCTGCACCCTTCATTTGAGGTTTACCTTAAGCCTCCTCCATGGTGCCAATCCTAACCTTCGATCCTGTAGTTTGGCTCTTTTCTCTGAACCTCTCTGTAAAAGTCTGTGTGACTCCAAATAAAAAGCTTTACAGTGCCCACGGTCACATAACTGACCACCCAAACTGGCCAGTGCTTTCTCGACAATAGGAGGTTGGTAAATAATGATGAATGGTTTCCTTGATTTGTGGAAATACTCAGAGTTACCAGATTACATATTATTTCTATCATAAAAACTAACATGCAAGAAATCAAATTTGAAAAAAAACATGGGTTTTCATTCAAGAAAGCACAAAACATTGAACTATGGCACAGAAAAGGTCCTCAAACAGCCATCCTAATGTCAACTTTAGTTCTAAAGTTAGCAAAAGGCTAAGACGTATGAAAACCTGGTGAGTAGAAATGTGAATCATTCTTTGTTGTTATTTATCTTGTGTTCTATGTGGGGCTCTCTTGACCTGGTCGTGGTTTCAGGGGAGCACAGGGCAGTCATTCTGTGGTCAGCAACAAACATTCCCCTCAAGCCCACAGACACAGGCACCTGATACAGTGATAAGGTGCCTTGCTCCCCTCTGGGTCTTTGACCTTCAGGTTCGTCGGCTGAGCCTGGTGTCGACCATCCCAGTACTCTTTTCACTGTCAGTGCTCAGGAGATATTCCCAACCTTGAAACAAAGGAAATCTGGCCTCTTCTTCATGATTTACATGTTACAGTTATTTTCTGCTGAACCAAATACAGCAGCACTGAGCCTTTCAGGAACCGCCATCTCTTCCTGGACACCTTCACTTCCTTTAAGACTCCACTCTCCTTAATGGGCACTGCTGGGGCTTCCAGTGGGCACCACTGGTTCTGGTATCTCTTTTGAAGCCCATACTTCCCACAGGGTGCAGCTCCAAGGTGCCCAAGCTGTCCCAATGTGAGGTGCACAGAGAACCTCTGCCCCCCTTTTGGGAGGGATTGCATTCTGTGAGTGCAAAAGCTTCAGATGTACTTGAACTTTTATTCTTTCCTTTATCAAAGCATTCAGCTCCAGCTCCTCTGGACTCTGCCATGGGTTCACTGCAGATCCGGGCAGGTACAAAACTGGGAGGAAGACATCATAATCAGAAAATAAGCCTTCTTCCTTTCCCATCACTTAAGGATTTGCTACCAAATCAAGCTCTTTCTTGAAAATAGATTAGTCCTGTCCCAGGTAGAATTGTCAGAGAAAATACAAAGATTTTACTGGAAATGTGTATACTAAAAAAGAATTTATTGTTTTTCCGACATCTAAATTTAACGGTATGTCTGTATCTATATCTGCTAATTCTAATGAATCCACTCCCCGGGGCTCCTCAGTCTCTCATAATTGTCTTTTGCTGAGTCCAGTTAAGACTCAAGACAAAAGGGTGCTAGTGGCTCAATCGGGTAAACGTTGTTCCTTCAGCTCAGGTCATGATGCTAGGGTCCTGGGATCAAGTCCTGCGTCGGGCTCCTGCTGAGCGGGGAGCCTGCTTCTCTCTCTGCCCCTGTGCTCCCTCCCTCTCTCTCACGTGTGCTTTCTCTCTCTCAAATAAATAAATTAAAAAAAAAAAAAGACTCAAACCAAAAGCCAGTGCAAATGTTGGTCTAATTTCCTTCATGGTAGATCAACTGACAAAGGAAATGGCCAAGAATGTGAGGGATGACGTAGAAGAATCACATTGCAAATAAGAATAAGCCCTGTGATGGGAAGGAAATCGCCTTATCCTAATAAAGGAACTGACCACTTAATATCGTAAGTGGTCATTGCCTGTCATCATTCACTAGGCAGCAAAATGCAATCCTGCCTCCAAACTTGCAAATAAGCCTGGAACTGGAAACATATGTTAGAGAGGTAAGAGGGGAGACAGGACATGTGATGTCCTAGAAATGGACAGATGAATGGAGGGAGAGATCAACAGTGTCTAATGCTATAGACTGTCCAAGTAAGACGAAATCCACTGGATTTAGCAACATGGAGGTCAATGGTGATGTTAATGAGAGCAGTTTTGGTGGGTGATTGCAATGGAAACATAAAAGGAGTATGTTCAAAAGAAATCTGGAGGAGAGTGACTAGGGACAGAAACTGCCTACAACTAGCTTGAGGAGTGGAAATACAAAGCGACAGTTGGAAGGAGAAATGAGATTTAGGGATGGTTTCCTAAGCTGGGGGGAAAATAAAATATAGGATGTTTGAATGATGATAGATTGATTTCTCTGAGATGTAGAACCTGATGCAGAGAAGGAAAGAAAGATAGTCACTGGAACAATGGTCCTGGTTGGCAAGGCCGTGTGAAAGTGTTGGCCTCAGAAGCACAGACAGACGATACACCCATGGAAATGCAAGAGGAAATGCAAAGTAGATGGTACAGGGGAAGACAAAGCAGTGGGACTTTGTAGAAATCTTCATCTGATGGCTATTTTTTTCAGTAAAATAGCAAATAATGTCATCATTTAAGACTGAGGGTAGGGAAGAAGATCCTGGAAGTCTGAGGAGAGAGGGAATGGTGTGAACAGTCATCCAGACAATAGGCAGATGAATGGAACTTGGGAAATATGGTATGAGAGTGTAGGGACCACTTGAAGTTAATAATTACAAATTTCAAGGAAGACCAGTGAGCAAGGTTTTGTGGCTTTTCGGCGATCGCGATCAGCTGCGGGGTGGACATGCAGACTAGACAGAGTGCGACTGATGCAGCTTTGGGATTTGGCCGAGAGAAACCAATGACATGGAGTCCAGTGACTCATTTGTAAGATAACAATGGTAAATCCTGTGCCTGGAACACGTCTCCTCTCCAGTTCACAGTGGAACTGTTCACAGTGGAACTGTGAACTGCCGACAGCCCTTGGATGGTAACACCCAGCGGAATCCTGTACTGTGTGTGTTTCCTGAATAAAAGATTAGAATAAACATACTTGTGTGGTGCCTCCAGCTGTGCTAAGGAGAGCTGGTCAAGCCAGCTGTTCGTAAGAACCACTCCTATTCATATCCATTCATTAGCTCGGATCAGGATGAAAAAAGTCGGTTGGCTTCAGCTGGGGTATTTTTCTATGCCACATTTCAACGCTTTGTGCTTTCCTATATTGGAAAATTGTTGTTTCCTCAATTTTGAATGTTGATGAGGATAGAAGTAATACATGGTTGCTGGTGGCTCTGAGTCTGTCTGCACATTGACTAACCAATCAACAACTTTTGCCAAACTCTATCTACGCCCTGTCTGAGGTAAGAGCGTAAGACCCATAGTTCCTGACTCGGTAATGGCTAGGCAACAAGCACTAAAAGCCTTTGGTGAGTGACAGAAAACATTTTCTAGGAATTCAGAGAAAAGGCTAGAGTCTGGGGGCTTGGGCAGGCTTCAGGGAGGTAGGTCTTGAGGTGCAGAAGCAGCTAAATTGAAAAAGAAGGAGAAGCCATTGTGGGGAAAGTGTTGGTGTGGAGAATATTTGTTGAGGAAAGCTGAAGGTAGTGTTCTTGGAAACAGATGAGCCAAATTTTAAAGCCTTAAGGAATTTCGTCTTTTCTCTGAGACATTGGAAAACCATTTCACGTTTTAGCGAAGTGTTGTGAAATGCCGGCTGTTGCTACCTTCCTCATGGTGCTAGGGCATTTCTTAGGGCAGCTGTACTTGGGAGGGGTTGGAAATTTTTTTAAATGGCTTTATAATATAAATGGAATGATGGTGCCACAATTTACAGTCTCAATGTATATTTTTAAAGCATTTGTATCTTCAACATTAAAAACAATTTGGCAAGATATTCTTGTGTATAAACCTTTGTGCACCTTCCTAATTATGCTGGCTGAATTATTAGGTCAAAGTGCACAGATTTTTTTTAGATTTCTGATATATACTGACAAATTATCATTCAGAAAATTCACACCAACTACCTGCCCAACATTTATATGTGAAATATTTTATTTTTTTCCAGGAAGAAAACATTCTTATACATTTTGCCTATTCATGGGGGAAAAAGGTGTTTATTTTCAGTGTTTATTTCTTTTCTTGAGAATGAGACAGAACTTTTCACATATATGGATAATTTAGATTTTTTTGTTATGAGTTGTTTTTTCTGTAGCTTATTTTATTAGGAGCATTCATTGTTTTCTAACTGTATTTATGTATATACATATTTATTAAATGTATTTTACAAATATACATATAGGTTATAAATGCTACAATTTTTTTCTATTTGTTGCTTGCCTTTTAATTTTGTCTATGGAAACTCTTAATATAAATTAATTTTTTAAAAATCAGTATTTTAAAAACTTCTCATTTTGGGGCACCTGGGTGGCTCAGTGGGTTAAAGCCTCTGCCTTCCACTCGGGTCATGGTCCTGGGGTCCTGGGATCGAGCCCCACATCGGGTTTTCTGCTCAGCGGAGAGCCTGCTTCCTCCTCTCTCTCTGCCTGCTTCTCTGCCTATTTGGGATCTCTGTCTGTCAGGTAAATAAACAAAATCTTTAAAAAAAAAAAAACAAAAAACTTCTCATTTTATAGGGTGCCTGGGTGGCTCAGTTGGTTAGGCGACCACTTCTGATTTCAGCTCATGTCATGATCTCAGGGTTGTAAGATGGGGTTCCCCCAGCAGGCTCCACGCTCAGCATGGAGGCAGCTTAAGACACTCTCTCTCCCTCTCTCTCTGTCCCTGCACCAAAACTCAAGTGCACATGTGTGCATACTCTCTCTCTCTAAAAAACAAAACAAAAAAACTTCTCGTGTATGGCAACTGTCATGATGTTAAAAAATGTCCCATCAAAGATTGTATGACTAATGATCCATATTTTCTCAAGTATTTTGATCTACCATCTCCCTCTCAAAAAAATGAAATCAGTCCACCTGGAATTTATCTTAATGTAGGATGTGAGGTAGGAATCTAATTTTATCCTTCCTCTTCAATGATTAGTTACCTTAACCTACCCAGGGCTATCCTTTTTGATAATCTGAAATGTCTTGTCATATTTTAACTCCCTGTGCATACATGGATTTTCTTCTGGATTTTTTATTCTGCTTTGTTATTTTGGCAATAACATCAAACTGTTTTAATCAATGTACTTTTATAATGTAACTCATAACTGGAAAATAAGAATTTACTTTCTTAAGCTTTTCTTTTGTAGGGGCAGTGAGATGCTATTCACTATTCATATATGTTTACTTTTCCCAGGTAAATTTTCAATCACTCTGACAATTTGTAAACAATTCCTTTGGTATATTGGTTGATGACATATTAAATGTATAGATCAATGGTGAGAATTGGAGCACTTAGAATATTAAATATCTTAATCAGTAATTTGGCACATCTCCCCACATATCCAATTTCTTTTCTTAAGGTCCTATTTATGTTTTTAAATTTCTTTACAAGTCCTACAAATTTATTGAATTTATTTCTATATATATTCTATTTTTTATTTGTTAAAGTTTATGGAATTATTTCTTTTTTTTTTTTTTAAAGATTTTATTTATTTATTTGACACAGAGAGAGAGATCACAAGTAGGCAGAGAGGCAGGCAGAGAGAGATGGGGAAGCAGGCTCCCCGCTGAGCAGAGAGCCCCATGTGGGGCTCCATCCCAGGACTCTGAGATCACGACCTGAGCCGCAGGCAGAGGCCTCAACCCACTGAGCTACGCAGGCGCCCCATATGGAATTATTTCCATTACATTTTTAAGCTAGTAGTTTCTGGTAAATAGAAAAGCTATTTACTTTGGACATTTCCCTTTTCTTAAGAATTTGTCTTCCATTAGCTTTGTCACACTTTTCTTTGTTGAAATACCTCAGATCTCACTCACCTAGAGAAGCAGCTCCCAGAGGTATAAAAAACGTCTGGTTAAAATATTGCTTTGACTCTTAGTTCTGTACCTTAGTAACTGCATGACCTTGAACCAGCTAGTTAACTGGATCTAAGTACCAGTTTCTTTATCTATAAAATGAGGATTATAAAACTATCCTCCTGGGGTGTGTGTGTGTGTGTGTGTGAGGATTAAATGAAATAATATGTGCTATACGTTTACTAAGTTCCAGTCCTTAGTAAGAGGCACTCAGAACGTGATCAATAAATGTTTGTTGAGTAAATATTGTCATCCGAGGGCTGTAATCCCCCAAGTCAACTGTGAGTGGTTTTCTCTTGCACTTTTTTCAGAGAAGAAAGTAATCAGGTAATAAATAAAAGTCTAGGGGCGCCTGGGTGGCTCAGGCATTAAGCGTCTGTCTTTGGCTCTGGTCATGATCCCAGAGTCCTGGGATTGAACCCCGCATCGAGCCCTGCATCGAGCCCCCTGCTCAGCGGGAAGCCTGCTTCTCCCTCTCATTCTCCCCCTGTTTGTGTTCCCTCTCTCACTCTGTCTCTCTCTGTCAAATAAATAAATAAATAGATAGATGAAAGGCTATCAAGCAAGTTTTGATCTACAATCTGGTGCATGGAGATGCCTGCCCACATCATATGATTGGAAGGGACCCAGGAACCCCCACTCATGCATACTTTCTCACCTTTTGTCCAAAGCATTTGAAATGGAGTAGGGAGCCTGCTGTTGAATCAAACAGTGCTCTCTTCTGGGGACTCCTTTGAAAATAAAGTTACATCAGGACACTAATACTTTCATGTAAATTATTTAAAAAATTTTTTTATTTAATTATTTGACAGCGAGATAAAGAGTGCATGTACATAGAACAGCGGGCAGAGAGAGAGGAGGAAGCAGGCTCCCTGCTGAGCAGAGAGCCCGATTCGGGGCTTGATCCCAGGACCCTGAGATCATTAACTGAGCTGAAGGCAGAGGCTTAACCCACTGAGCCACCCAGGTGCCTCTCATGTAAATTATTTTACTGAATCAGTGTGTGTGTGTGTGTGTGTGTGTAAGTATGTCTAGAAGTGAGATCCAGAGACAATGATACCTCTGGTGGCTGTGGAGGAAGAAGACACACACACACACACAAAGAGGGACTCCAAAGGTTAATGTTGCTTGTGTGATATTTCCCCCGGTAATTTCTCTGAGAAAGGGAACCCGTTTGCAAGTGAAAAACTCTCATTTTCAGTCCAGGGTATTTCCTATTACTCAGCTATCACAGCTCATAAATGTGCCCATTGTTTGTTTGCTAAGTATACAGCAATTCTCCAGGGGCTTCACAGTTTCAGGAACAAAGGGAGGAGAAATAGGGTAGGGCAAGGCACGAGGCTGCGGGAAACAGCTTACATCCTAGGTCTTACCGTGTTAGTCACTGAAGACTATTGTCCGATTGCCATGGAAAGTATCTTCTTAAAACAAATCTTGTTTGAGAATTGTTTTTCCATCATCTAGACCAGTCAAATATATTAGCAATTTTCTTCTTACTGATAGAATTTCGGAAACAGTTCATCCTAAGGACCCCAGTGAACCTTTGACCTTTCTAAATGGGACTTCAAGCTTTCTATCCTGAAGAAAAATCAACTTTGCAACATATTAGCCACAATCAATGAAACACCAAATTTCCCATGAAAACATGTCATTATCAATGATCACATTTTAAAATTCTAAGCAAACGATGTATCCAGATTTCAAGGACTCTTTCAGTGTCTTACTTTCATGTTTTACATGGAACCCTGCATCAAAAACTAAGGATGTACTGTATGGTGACTAACAACATAATATTAAAAAGAAAAAAAAAAGACTAAAACTCTAAAGCTTCCTGTTGACAGTGTTGGTTTATTTTGTTGCCAGTATCTCTTTTGTGGCAAATCACAAGTATCTGTCCTTCCACACATCTGTCATTCAGCCAGTAAGGATGGAGAATACTCAATACACATAGCTCAATGCTGGGTAGTACAGATGTAGAAGGAGAAGGATAAAACGCCATTCCTTGTCCCAAACCATTTCCATTTCCCATGGACAAAGAAGACTCCATGTCTCTATTCCCTCACACAAAAAAAGTCTCTGTAGCTTCTACTTGCAGTTTGCATGTCTTATTTTTCACCATTTCCTTAATATATTCCAAATGACCTTCTGTCTCACCATTTCACTCAGTGGACCCATCACTCGTATTGCCCGGCCCAGGGGCGCTTTTCTGTCCTTGTATTATACAACTGCGCGGGAGCTCTGGCCTTCTATGATGCTGCACCTTCCTGGTTTTCCTCCCGTCTCGTTGACTGCTTAGTCTCAACCTCCTTTGTCAGTTCATACAGCTCCGATAACTGTCTAAATGCTCCCACAGCTCTAAGGCCTTCGTCACCTTCTTACCTCCACTACTACTCTGCGTATCTCATCTACTCCCACGGCTTTAATTACATGCATGAGCCAATGACGTCAACTTATTGTCTTTGACTCTTTCCTTTCTACTGAGCTCTGATCATATGCAAGCACCTTCTCGAAATCTTCCCTTGCATGTCTAAAAGGCCCCTCCTGATCAATTTGGCAAAACAAAGCTTATGGTTCTTATTCTCCTTCTCAACTTCATTATCTGGACTCCTAGCACCCGTTCAGTTCAGGCACAAACAGAGGAATCACTGTTACTTTTCCCCTTTTCCTACTCCCACATATGATCCATAAACAAATCACATGAGGTCTGCCTACAAAAGAGATTTTAAGTATGTGCCATTTTTATTTATTTCCGTTGCTACAGTCCTATCCCAGTCCTGGTCTAGGATACTGAAATGGGCCCTAATTTATTTCATTCCTGCATCTTCATAATTAATACCATATAATCATCTTTTTAAAATATAAATCAAAAGCTCTAGAATACAATCCATGATAAATTTGTGTAAATTTTCTTATTATGCTCTATTTGTTCTGCGGGGACTATAATACTCCGCCCTGTCTGTAACTCCCGCCCCAGCACGGTCCATGTCCTCCCTTGCTCACCACACACCTACAGGCACACTGTCACTCTTCTGGTTGCTTGCACAGGCCAGGCTTGCTCCCACCTGAGGGAGCGTGTACTTAGTCATTCACTCTAAACATCTGTGCCTGCATCTTTGCACACCCAGCTTCCTGGTGGCCTTCAGTCTGAGCTCAGTGAGCTCACCGTCTCACAGAGACCTTTCCTAACCATTCCAGCTCGGGTCGACATTCTGCCTTCACCGTGTCGGTGTCCACAACCTGTATGTTCTTTGCAACAGGTTATCATTGCCTGAAATGACTCTGTTCAATCACATGCTTACCGATTTATTGTCTATCTTTCCCCCTCTGAAAGGTCAGGTCTGTGCGGTCTGGGATTCAGCTATCTCATTCACTGCTATATCCTCAGTGCTTACAATGGAGCCTCGTGTGCAAAAGGCTCTCTCTATCTGTACTGGTTGAACGTTTGAGTGAAAAACCCTTCGGCTGTTCCCACCTCATGGAGGAACGTCCAGGGGCTCACTCCTCAGGGCCTACAAGCTGCTGCCTGCTGCCTTACCTTTCACTGCCCAGACCTCTCTGAACTCTTCTTGGCTTTGACTTGGGCTGTCACGGTTCACCACCCGCATGTATTGTTCTCTGTCCTGGATGCTCTCCCGCCTCTGTATCCATCTCTGCTGGCCTCATTTCCGCTTACCTTTTAGGTCTTAGCTGGGACTCCATTTGTTCTGTGGTCACGGTTGATAATTTCACCAAACTGCTTCCGTTCGGACCAGAAATCTCGGAGTCTACATTTAGAAAGTTCAGAGGTCTCCTTGTCTTCTTGGAATTGGGTGTTTCCTTAAATGTCAATAACAAGACAAATGCTGGTGATTTTGACTAAGACAATGGTTGACGATTTCTGATGAAAC
The DNA here is from genome assembly GCF_022355385.1 of Mustela nigripes. NCBI lineage: Eukaryota > Metazoa > Chordata > Mammalia > Carnivora > Mustelidae > Mustela > Mustela nigripes. The sequence continues at coordinate 1,910,749 of NC_081566.1, read as the reverse complement.
AGTGTTTTATTTATTTATTTACTTTTAAGTAAGCTCTATGCCCCATGTGGGGCTTGAACTCATGACCCTGAGATCAAGAGTCGCATGCTCTACTGACTGAGCCAGCCAGGCGTCCTGAAAACTTATTTTAAATAGTCTATTACCATAGCAATCAAAGAAAATAGTCCTAGTGACTAATATAGTAAAAAACAATTTTAAAGGTTAGGCTAAGCAAGGTGTTTCCTATGCAAACCAACGGATTCTGTTTTATTACCCGTCTGCCATGGGCACCTCAGCTCTTCAAGGCGTGTTTCCTAAGTGATCATGTTGGGGAATCGGTCTCTAATCACCAAATTTCATGAGAATATTTCTAAGTCAGAGTCAGATGTCTGATTAATTTAAACTTGGCAATACCCTTGAAACTGAGAATTTGTCATTTGTAAAAGTTATTTCTTTCTTCAGGGCAGATAACAGACGGTGGGGGGTGGGTGGGGAGTGTCCTCCTGTCTACACATTCCCTGTGATCTTGCAAGATACCCTTCTTGGACTTTCAGACAGGATAAAGTTTCCCCTGCTCTGTGCCCTAATTCTTCTTTTACCACAAAACAGTGCATTATAATTGTTTTTCTACTTGTCAGTTAGCAAATAAAATCTCAAGCATGCCTGTAACATACTGAAAGGCAATCATCTTATTCTGCTTGACATTTAATAAATATTTGTTGAATTTGTTGAGTGACTGGATTGTTGAATGAAAATTAAATTTAAGTGACTCAGGATGGAATATCGCAAGCTCATGGGTGAACAAGTGCGAATTAGAGTCAGAAGAATGTCCTGAGGAGCAGAATAGGCAGAAATCACCGTGGGTTGAAGTAGTTGCGGGTTTCTTTGTAGGGGGTGGACAAGAACATGGCATTGGAGGTTGGATATGATCAAGTGCAGCTGAGTTACGGTTGAGTGACTGGACACAGTTGAGTAGGGGATACTGCTCCGGCAACAATCAGTGGCAGAGAAGACTTGGGCAAGAGGCACAGGACCAGTGCGTGGACGAGCACTGGGGTGGAATTAGGGCCATGCAGTCAGGTTGAGGTATAATGAGGGAGAGCTTGATGCCCTGGATAAGGAGTCAGAGCCTTTTTTTAATTTTAATTTTAATTTTAATTTTAATTTTATTTTATTTTTTCCTATGTATAATGGGAAAACATTAAAAATATTTAACTGTGCGAGTAACATACTGCAAATTCGATTTAAGGAAAATTTATCTTACATGGAATGCAGAATGTTTTGGATGGAGGAAAAAGTACGGCAGAAAGAAAGTAGTTTGGTGTCTCCCATGAGGTGTGAAGGGAAGGCTTAGATTTGGCAAACGGCTTGGAGAAGACGGAAGCCAATGGTGGTGATACAGCAGGTTAGGGAAGAGAGGATCCACAAGTCCTTTTCTTCAAAGTAGTTGTGTGCTTGAATTCCTGGTGGCCTTTGTGGACATCTCCTCCTGCATACTTTAGATGCAACAAGTCTCAGTGTCCTTCATCAATTCTAAATCAAGACCTTAAAATCCTTAAGATTAGGAGTTTACTTCCTTCCTCCTTTCTTTTCTTCCTTCCTTCCGTCCTTTCTTCTTGGCAGTACAACAGATGTAATCTGGTGGACTGGACGCTCAGGCAGAACCTAATGCTATAGACTTGAAGCAGAATTTCTTCCTTTCTGGGAAACAACAGTTTTTGCTCTTAAGACCTTCAGCTGACTGGATGATGTTCATTCACATTATCGAAGGTAAGTTTCCTTTACTTAAAGTCAACTGATTTTGTATAACCATAGTTCATCTCTAAAGGTTGGATACTGACATTGGTACAATACACAGCTTCGTCAGATTTCACCAGTTTTATATACGTGCGTGCGTGCGTGCGTGTGTGTGTGTTCTATGCAGTTTTGTACATGGATAGATTCATGTAACCACCACCTCAGGTAAGAACAGAACTCTTCAACCATGCGGCTCTCTTTTATTGCTTACACTGCGCCTTATCTCACTCTTCATCCCACATTACAGGCAACTACTAATCTGTTTTGTTTTTATTATTTTGTTATTTTAAAATGTTTCATAAATAAAGTCAATGTATACCATTTGACGATGGCTTTTTTAAACTTTACTCAGCATTAATTCCTTTGAGATCATCCATGTTATTGCATGTATAAATCAAATTGTAGCTCATAACTACATTTCTTTTTATTTCTGAGTAGCATTCCATTGAAAGGATGTACCACATTTGTTTAACCCTCCACCTGCTAAAGGGCATTTCAGCGGTTTCCAGTTTTTAATGAAGAACGTTTCTACAAACATTCACATACAAAGTTTCTGTGTTAACAGATCTTTTTTTCATTTCTCTGGGGTAAGTGGTCAAAGTTCAAATGCTGGGTTGCATGGTAAGTCCATGTTTAGTCTAAGAAACTGCCAGGCTACTTCCAGGATGTCCTTGCCATCTTGCGGTCCCGTCAGCCTTCAGTTACTCTGCTCTCCTAGGCTCCAGAACTGTGCTTCCAATTACCTCGATGTCTCATATGCTCGAACTCAGCTTGTTGAAACTTGAGGTCATTACGTTCCCCTATAGACCAGTAATCCCGTCTTTGCTGTGTGGACTAACAACCCTTTCCTACCCAAACCAAACACCGAGAGCCATCTGGATTCCTCTCTCACACCTAATTACCTGTGCCAAATCCACCACTGAGGTTCGCCTATTTTATCTTTTACCTCTCAGACAGACCATCATCGACCAGAAATCATGATTACCTGTGTTCACATTAGGTTGTCCTAACTTGGGGTACTTTTGTCAAGTTAAGAGCAGGTATTTTTAGAGTTGGTATTTATATTAATGCCTAAAGCAAAGGACGTGAAAAAGGCTAGCTGGTCACCTATAAGTAGGTCTAAATTGCCAAGTGAACTCAAATCCCTCCATACGGTAGCAGCTTGGAAAACACAGACCTATTCTTGGCAGAGCTCTAGCCTCAGACTTGGGTAAAACTGCAAATGAATACAATTATGTTTATAAACAACTTATTTTAGCTGTGTGGATAATCAAGCATTTATAGGATAGTCTTTGGGCTTGGGTCCACTGTCAGTTATGATCGTTTGTAAAACAGTCCCTAAAATAATTGCCCAGGAGTTTAGTTAATAACAATTGTGCTTTGGTGACATAGTTACTAAGTGTCTGTATTTAAGATTTCTGAAGGAAATTTTCAAGTGCTTTGTGAGATGGGCCAGAACATGCTTGTTCCTGCTCAGCACTTGGGGTGCTCAATAGAATTTGAGAGTCATGACTACTGCTGTTACTAGCTACCCTTACCTGGAGTCGACCGTATGACTCCAGACCCCAAACTAGATCCTCCTTGTCCAGGGAACAAACTGTCCTCGGACCAAGCCTCAGTGGCATGACTTAATATTAATCAAATTGATAATCTGAAATAAAGTCCTGCTGAGATGTAAAATAAGGAAGTACCCAACGCGGAGTCAGGTGGCAATCCACGTCGTGGCTTCCTAGAGACCCTCCCTTCCAGGCCTCCCTCCTAGTTGTATGACCGTTTTCACTCCTAGTGGAAAAACCATCGACTCTTCTGCTCTTAGTATGTCTATTAAGAAGTTGCTTATGGGGACGCCTGGGTGGCTCAGCTGGTTGAGCCGCTGCCTTTGGCTCAGGTCATGATCTGGTGTCCTGCAATCGAGTCCCACATCGGGCTCCTTGCTCGGCAGGAGCCTGCTTCTCTCCATCTGCCTCTGCTGCTACTCTGTCTGCCTGTGCTCACTTTGACAAATAAATAAATAAAATCTTAAAAAAAAAAAAAAAGAAGTTGCTTATATTGAGAGAAATCACTAATCCAATGTCTCTAGAGACTGTGTAGTGTGACTGCTTGGCAGAATTACAGAGGAGGAAGCCAACTCAATTTCGTAACAATAGGGAATATGCTCAGGAAATCCCCCATTTAAGCTCATTTCCAACCGGTTTTGCTCAACTAGAGCTAAGGGACACTGAAGTCCTTGGAAGTTGCAGCCATTATTACTGTTATGTCCTTCCTTAGGAACAGGTTCCACCAAGCTGCTGTGACCGCGGTCCAAGACATGTGGGAAACAAAGCCAGTTTCCTATCTCTTGTCCTCCTGCTTGAGCATAACTCATTTTCAGGCCCATTTTTCTTCCTAGCCACTCAGGGTCCAGCTCTGAGTCTCCTGTGGATAGACTGCACACAGAGTGAGCCGAAGAAAGCGAGGCTACAGGTTTGGACGGAATATTTGCCACAGAGGCAGCTAATCCTCTGAGAAAGTTGCCCTGCCCTAGGCCCAGAGATCTGCACAATTTTCAGGGAAGAACTCACTATTTGAATTCTTTCTATACTAGCTTTCCATTGCTGCAGTAATAAGTCACCACAAATTTAGCAGCTTATAACACAAATTTATTATCTTACAGTTCTGCAGGTCAAAAGCCTGCCAGGGTCTCACCAGGCTAGAATCAAGGTGTCAGGGGGCTGCGTTTCTCCCTGAAGGCTCTAGAGAGAGTTCCATATCCTTGCTTATTGGAGTTGTTGGAAGAATTCGGTTTTTTGAAGTCCCTGTTTTCTTGCTGGTTGTCAGCTGAGCACTGTTCCCAGTTCCTCACATCTACATTCCGTGGCTTGGGATTCCCTTCCTCCATCTTCAAGGCCGGTAGTGGTGGGCGTCCTCGTTCTGTCACTTGGAATGTCTTCCTTTGTCCTCTGTTTTATCTTTTTACAACCTAGGTAGGAAAGGTGTCCTGCTTTTAAGGTCTCGTGTGATTAGTTGGGGCTCATGTGGGCATTCTGGGACACCCTCACAATGTCAGGGTCTGTACCCTTCATCATACCAGCAAAGTCCCTCTCGTCATGCAGAGCAACATGTAAGATTCGGAGATTCGAGTCTGGGTGTTTTGAAAGGAGGGAGTCCGTTACTCTGCCTCTACGTTATCTAAAAGAAAGTATTCGTCATTGATTTATTCAACATATATTTATTTAGCGCTTGTTATATGCAAGACAGTTTGCAAGGCACTGGATGTTCTGTCCTATTTAACTTGTGAACTGTGAGAGGCGATGGAGAGGTTGTGCACTGAGAAAATCTACCCCCTGAATGTCCTCTTGAGCTGCACTCCTGCCGCCTACAAGAGGAGGACCAGGAAGGAGCTGATGAGGTGGGAGACTCGTAGACAACCACAGTAGTGGTGCGTAATTATCTTTCTCTGACCCCCACGCTGATCCGACTCACTTTTCACGGATGAGAGCCTGGGTGTGATGTGAGTTGGTAATGTGGGAGTGCTGCCGAGGGAGTGATCCTTAATTCAGAAAGAACTCACAGAATAAGACATAAAAGCTTCCATGTGTGGCACGAGGTCACGCTCGCACGTGTCCATAGGCTTTGCTCTTTGAGATCTTCCAGTGCAAGTCAGAAGAGGTGGCACTAAGGTGGTTTGACGTCAGGGCAAAGCTGTAGTCCATTTAATTGAAGTGGAAGTCGTGCGTCAGCTCACCTGCAGATTGAAGAGGGCACAACCCATGTGGGCTAGTGTCCCGCGGGCACCTGCTTCTCCCTCCTCCGGCTGCTCACCGCTGCTTGTGCTCTTTCTCTCGCTCTGGCAAACAAAGAAAGAAATAAAATCTTACAAAACACATTTTTTAAAAATACAAAATAAATATAAAATCTGTTTTTAAAAACGCCATTGCTGCTGGTTCTGGAGCACCTGCTCCGTGCCAGACGCCGGGCTGGGCTACGTTAAGTGTCTCTGGTCTTCCCCGCCATCTGATAAAACAGGCATTGTTATTTTCATTCCGTGGACGAGAAACTTGTTATGGGTAGGGATTAAATCAATTTCTTAAGGCCGTTCAGCTAATAAGTGAGAATCAAAGGTTCGAGCCTGAACTACCTGCCTACAAGACCAGTACTTTTTATTTTATACTATATGCCACTGTTTACTAATAAACAGCAGTATTTTCCCTCTTAGAAATACCACAAGGGGACATTGTACTTAACAACATGGGGGACACCCGATCATAGTCAGTGAGTCTACAAGCAGAGAAGAATCTGACGTAGGAAAGAAGGAAATGAGAAGAACATGGCCGAGGAAAACAGGAAATGAGGAAGTACGCAGGAAGTGGCTGGAGGTCCTTTCCACAGAAAAATGCTGTTCAGAAACCAGTTATATTTAGAGGTTTCCAGCTTCCAGCCACAGAGCTGAGGTCTAGCAGAGTAACTCTCCCCCAGAAAACGACCATAGCTCCGGACCCCGGAGCGGCCTGCACCGGCGGGCATCGCAGCGGAGTCTGCAGTGGGAGGGAGGAAGGACACAAAGATGAAAAGCATTTCCTTTTTTTTTTCCAGATTTTTTTTTTTTTTTTTTACCTCAGAGCAAATTTTGATAGAAAAATCCAAAATCTTATCAGCCTAAAGAATCAGAGGGCAGAATTCAGGGCCGTCCTCGGAGCTGGAAGGGTGAAATCCAGAAAATGAGACAGCTAGGGAGCGGGAGCCCCCAGTTCTGCGTATCATAAGTCCAAATCTCTAGCTTACCGGTGACCTACAAACAGAACCGGTTTTCCAGAAGATGGTGTGAACACGTGCATGTCAGACACTAAGCAAGATTTCTTTTTAACTGTGTAAAGTTAAGCATTTCCTGAGGGCTCAGTGGTCCACGATGGAGATGAAAAAATAGGCTGGAAGTCATATTTCAGGACAGACCTTTTTAAGTCCATACTCTCTGACCTGGAATGTGCCAGTGGAGTTAAACCAACAGTTCTCCGGTGGTGTCTCCGAATAACTTTACCAACATAATGATAACAATTTTCCTGCGTTGGCCCTATAGACCTTATGAACCCTTGAGAGGCAGTGGGGTATGGATTAATATTCCCATTTTACAGACAAAGAAACAGGTTCAGAGAACACAATGTGCCCAGAGTCACACTGTAAATGGCAGAACAGGAACTTAATGCAGATCTACGCTCGGCTGACTGCGCGAGGAAGACGCACGGCCGACCAAACAGCGCGGTGCACAGCTAGGAGCAAGCTGGCTGCCCCTCCTCTTTCTCCACTCCTGGAAGGGTGAGCAAAGCGCAGTGAAAAGGGAGAACTCGGGTGCGTGGGATTACAGATGGCGCTTCCCGACGGAGGCGTCTGCTTCTGAACTCTCACGCGGCTCTCTGCTCTTCCTTTCTCCCGGTGCCTGGCGCTGCCACCTCCATGCTGGACCTCCCAGGGGGCACCGGTCCCTCCCCACCCCTTGCCTTACCGTGCTTGGGTAGGAGAAAACAAGCTGATGACCATTTACTATCGTCCATGTACAGTGACTAAGGTAGATTCTTCAATATCATCTCATCAAAACTGGAATTAATGTCCTCATTTTACACACGAGGAAACTGCCAGAATTCAGGAAGAATTGAATAATCAAACCTGTCTCTTTGTCCCTTGCAGTGATAAATTCTTTTGCATTTTAAAATTAAAATGGTGCATCAAGTATTAAAGAAAAATTAAAGCAGCAAAATCAACCATAATTCCTTATTCTAACAACTACTTTTTGTGTATCCTTAGGTATATATATTTTGCTAGAAGTTGTAATTGGATGCATACAAATTTTATGTTCTGCTTTTAAAATTTAGCATCAGAATTACCTTCCACATTACCACAATCTTCATAGTAGACATTTTAGTGGTTGCATAGTAAATTATTTCCCTAATGGACATTTAGGTTCTTTCCAGTATTTGGTTGCCCAAATCAAATTGTTATGTTTTGTGCTAATAGCATTTTGTTACTATTTTATTATTTCCTTAGAATAAATTCTCAAGAGTCTTATGATTGAATAAAAGGGTATAAACATTTTTTATAGCCCTTTCCACATTACTAGGCAAAAGACCTTTATGAATCTAAGTGACGCACACAAGTAAGTGTAGAGTTAGACATTTTCAAAAGAAACCCTGCTGTTTTCCATTTCTGGCAATATGATGAACATCCAATTAAAGTAACTAACAGACTGAATAAAATATGAGAACTATCTTCTTAAAAATTACTGACCCAGGGGCACCTGGGTGGCTCAGTGGGTTGAGCCTCTGCCTTCAGCTCTGGTCATGATCCCAGGCTCCTGGGATCGAGCCCCATATCGGGCTCTCTGCTCTCTGCCTGCCTCTCTGCCTACTTGTGATCTCTGTCTGTCAAATAAATAAATAAAATATTTAAAAAATTACTGACCTGACAAGAAAATAAGGAATCTAACATCCTCAAATTAAAATCAACAACCTCCAAAAGTAAGTAACAAAGCTGGTCTTTGCCTTAGGTGGCTTGTTTAACATGAAAGAAAACTACATTGATGGGGCTGTATTCTTCCCAATGTATCATTTTAGGAGACACATGATTGAATTTGATCTATTTGGTTATGTTGAATTTGATCATTAGAATAAGGCAGTATCCATCAGATTTCTTCATTGAAAAGGCACCTTTCTCGTTGATAATTAATAAGTTATCTGTAGGGTGTATCTTGAGACTGCATGAATACCTTGTCCCCAACTATCTTTACTCAATGATAATACAGCCATTAGTAGTATTCTTGCCTGAAAGAAGGTGATTTTTTCCCATCATTTAACTATTGTCAGATTCAAACTGTTTCAACCAATTTGCACTTCTGCCAGGAGGATGTGAGACTTTCCAACATTCCATATCTTCACCAAGCTTGCTCCGGTCAGACTGACCAAGTTCTGTCATCTCAGTGGAGATGGGATCATATATTATGCAAGCTGATGGTTAGATTTGGAGGCTTGTTCTAGATTCCGGTTCATGTATTTAGTCAAGAATACTTCATACATGGTGGCGCATACTTCCTATTCTATCACATCAAGAGGTGCGTGAATGTTTAGCAGTCAATCAATGGGTTCAAATGTGGTCGACCTGATCTACCGACAGACAAATAAGGTTTCTCATAAAAAACCAAAAACAAACAAAAAACACTTGGCATATGGTATTATCTATTCTTTTTACAAAACAAAAGGTTTTATATGTGTATCCATATGTCTTTAAAATGCCTGTATTGCAATGGAATACTATGCAGCCATCGAAAGAAATGAAATCTTGCCATTTGCAACGACGTGGATGGAACTAGAGGGGATTATGCTGAGTGAAATAAGTCAATCAGAGAAAGACAATTATCATATGAACTCTCTGATATGAGGAACTGAGAGGCAGGATGGGGGGTTTCTGGGGGTTAGGGAGGGAAAAAATGAAACAAGATGCAATCAGGAGGGAGAAAAACCATAAGAGACTCTTAATCTCACAAACAAACTGAGGATTGCTGGGGAGAGGAGGGTAGGGAGAGGGTGGTGGGTGATGGACACTGGGGACGGTGAGTGCTATGGTGAGTGCTGTGAAGTGTGTAAACCTGACGATTCATAGACCTGTACCCCTGGGGCAAACAATACATTATATGTTAATAAAAATAAGTAATTAAAAATAAAATAAAATGCCTGTATTGATTAATATAATTGTCTTTTGCAAAACAATTATTCCTCCAGCTCTGTCATTTCTTCTTTATTTATTATTTAATATTCTTCTATAAGTGAGAACTTCCCCTTCCTTTTTTCTCTATGGGCCTTGGATTCTTTTTTATTCAATGTGTTATAATCTATTAATCTCAATATTCTTTTTAATGCTCAAATTGTCCCAAATTTCACCAGTGAGGATTACTTCAAGCTTTCTCATGTGTCCTTTTGACATGTTTCCCTAAGTTTTTGTGTACTTGCTTATTTCTGGCACAGCAAGAAATTCCAGGCTCACCTTGTACATTACTTGTCCCAGAACTGAAGTCAGTCATTTCCCCAAGGAAACCTTGTTCCATTTAGAGAAATGTACTTAGAAATCAAGTTCCGTGCAACAGATGCAGTTATTTCCAGTTGGATATCACCGAGTCTAGATCCCATCAGTGAATAGAACTAAGAGATGTATTTTTTTAAACAATGACTCTGTATGGATATCTCACCACAGTGTCTTTCTCTCATTTGTCAAATCCACATTTATATTTCTCTTCTCCCACAGTGATAATCTTAATTCCTGATAACATCAATGCATTTATTCATTTACTCAATCCTGTACTACACAAAAAGTAGTTTCTGGATTAGTGCATCACTGTTATTACCAATAAAATCCTACAAGCTAAAGTCCAAGATACTTTTGTAATTCTTTTTGTCCTTAGAGTATATCCACTGAGCATGGACAGTCAGGGTACTATGTTCCACTGGTATTTGGATTGGCTCCTTTTTCTTCTTTTTTGAGTTTATGTTAGTTTATTTTTATTTTTGAATATGCAAATGTAAATATGGTCTCCCATTCAAAACCATATGTAGACACATATTCAACCAACTGAGCCACCCAGGCGTCCCTGTAGACACATATTCAAAGAAGCCTCATGCTCTTCCACTCTATCACCACTAACAACAAGGAGATGACTAATCTCATTAATTTCTGATTTAATTTCTTGGACTACTATTGCAAAAAAAGCAGATGCACACATATTTATCTTATTTCCCTTCTTCTACACTAAAGGTGGCAGACTATACACCCCTTGGCACCTTGAGTTTGTAAAATTAGCAACATAATTGAAAAATACTCCATTGTAAAGATGTATTATTATATATTCATTATGTTTCCTCTTTTGTCCATTTAGAATATTCCCAATATTTTGTCATTAAAATTATACCCTAACATGCAAACTTGTGCATATATACTTTTATACTGTTGGAGTGTGTCTTTACCCCAAATTCCTAGAAATGAGATTGCTTAATTTAAGAATAAATGCATTGTATAGTTTTGCTGCATATTGTCAAATTCCCCTCTCTAAGGGTGGTCCCATCTGCACCAGCAACATAGGAAAATGATGTTTTCCCTCAGCCTCACCAAAACAGTGTGTTGCCAAGCTTTTGAGAGACTGCCCCCCATCTCTTCAAATAGTTTGATCTCATATCGTCCCAATTCTGCTTCTTCTTCCCACCTTTAAAAAAAAAAGATAATTATTTTTTTGCTTTGTTAGGACTTTGTTTGGTTCTGTTAACTCTTCAGAAATAGCACAACCTGAGGAGTCTATCACATTTGCCTTGCAATTTTTACATCTGCAACATTTTATGAGAGTCTACTTATTTGTACCTGGCTTGGTCTAAGGCAGGAAGACTCTGCTGCATAGTCTTAGAACATCCAACCAAATAAAAACAGTTCTAAAAATGACTAGTTCTGAAAAATTTACACGCTATTATGCTGAACTTTGCAAAAGCAAAGCCAAATTTCTTCTGGGATCAATCACTCAGCAAAACAAATCTCAAAATAAGTTTCTCCTGCCTTGAACTTTTACATGACTATGTACAAAAGGGACAATGAGTGTCCAAGCCAATGCCAAAGGTTGTAAGACTGATGGGAAAAAAAATGATAGGAAAACATTTTATATTTCTGCTTATGTAGGTAGGAGGTTGGAGAATGTTATTCTTGTACAAAATGTTTTCCTTATTTTTATCAACAGGATTATTTTCCTTAGAAGAGAACCAATGTTTACAGAAATGCTTGTCTATACAGTGGGCCCTTAGCTTACAAAAGCAATTTATTTGCAGATTTGAGTGAATGAACATGCCATTTGGTAATTTACAATTTTGCTAAGACTGGAACTGGAATGGTTTAACGGCACACAAGAAAGGCAAGTACACATTGGTAGAATGTCCCCTCGCTAGTGGCTGAGTCATTCTCTCTAGGGCTCAGTGAGTTTTAATTATATATACATAGATTAAGGAGGAAGGGTAAATGCTGTGCATTTTAATTTAGATTGTTCCCAATATTCTGCTATTAAAAATTATGGCTATAGTGAATAACCACATGCATACTTTTCTCATACTGTTAGAGGTGCATCAGAGAATGGGGTTGTAGAGGGAAATTATCTATAATCAAGTGGACTGGGAACACACATCCACTCTTCTGAAGGACTTCTCAGAGCCTTTAACACGCTCTTCAAGACTCTTCAAGAAGAGAGCCACGTTACGCAGTGTTTCCAAACTTATTTGCCTGTGATATTTTTTTCCACATCTGTGGAAAGTAGAGTTCTGGGGAAAATAGTTTGTCAACATATTTTGCTGTGGTGCAAGTATACAGCTGGGAACTCTGGCAGGCCTTGATACCCGCTTCACAGGAAGGTCAGCGTCTCCCTCCCGAGTTCAATCTGTCCTCTCCAGACCTTCCAGACTGCTGTACTGCTCTACCACTGGCAACCTTTCCTATTTCTTTTCCTTCATTTGATCTGGGATCTGCTTCCCAAGGAAAGGGCTTCACAACGCTAGCAGGGAAATTTCTCATCTGCCCAGGTGGATAGAGTCTATTTTAGGATTCTGGCATTTGCGAACAATTATTTAGTCCCGGTATAAAGGCCAAGCAAATCTTCAATTGCCATCTGGCAAAGCCAGGTCAGCCACTCCTGAAAATTAGCATTTCTAGGGGCAACTGGGTGGCTCAGTTGGTTAAGCATCAGATTCTTGATTGCAGCTCAGGTCATGATCTCAGGGTCATGAGATTTTCTCTCTCTCTCTCTCCCTTTGCCCCTCCCCCCCCAAATAAAATAAAATTAACATTTCTAACAGTATTTTACCTGGTACTATTTATTGAGTGACTATATATATGCTAAGTGCTTTATTTATATTACTTCATGTATTTTTACTCTAAAAAAAAAACCCCACAGCATTACAATGTAGAAAGAATTTCCATTTTACAGATACAATTTTACAGATGATGAACCTGAACTTCAGAGAGATTTAATATCTCACTGAAAATCAGTCCGTTTATGGCATCATCTAAAATGTTTGTTTTGCAGATTTGCATAACTACAATGACCAGATTTTTCTTCTGCTTCTCTCTGCTTCCCAGTAATTGAGCAAAGCCAAGACATTAGTCAATTATCTATTAGATACAGAAAACCCAAAAGAATGTATTTTTGCTTCACTTTTCTGAATATTTCAAGGGAGGAAAGTGACTCATTTCTGATCCTCCAGATAATCGCCTTATTTCTCTGAGTTTTTTGTTGGTGGGAATTATGGCCCACTCACACTCCCATTGGAGAAAGTGTTTCATTTCCCCAAGTCAGAGGAGGCTCTCTTAATTAAGGGAAACATTCCACTTGTTAGAATCATAAAGACGCTCCCATGCTAATTACCTTTAGCCAGACTGACTGGAGGCATCTTTCTGTAAGATAAAGCGATAAAACTGAGCTTCTTAAAAAGGTATTGTTCATCTCTTCCTCTCTTCCTATCTACTAGAAGCAGAGATTAGGCCTTGCTGGTTTATGAAACTGCCCTCTCTATTCCTGGAACATTCCCCAGGGGATGACCTGTGGGTTTTTGAGCTCTGTTTTCTCTCCAAAATCAACATTGTTGAACAAGGAAAGGAACCTCTAACCATCCAAGGTCAAGGGAGCCAACATCCAGAGAGCAAGGAAATTCTGTTTGGAAAGTTAGCCCAAATCTTCTTCCGCAGTCCTCCTTCTGGACAATGCCTGCGTGCTCTCATTGTCAGATTTATTATTTCTTCCCTCTGCATGCTCTGCTCCACACAAACATTAACTTAGCCCCTGCACCACTGGCAAACAAGGTGAAGGGGATAAGGCTGACCGCCTGACTCCTGGGTCATACACAGATGGCTCTTGTCTGTGGAATAGGCACAGCGGTGCACACACAGAGGCAGGGCCAGGATGGCTGCCTTGGTGTGGGAGGGGTCCAGACCAGGATCCTTCTTTCTAGACATCCTTATCATAAAAGAGATTGGTTTCCTACTTTTGTTCTAACATTGTCCCATTTTGACATGAACCGTACAACTTCCCAGAATTAGTTGGGGAAGGCTCCACATATTCTAGTAAAATTTTAAGTTTTTTTTTTTTTTTTTTTTTTTTTTTTTTTTTTGGTAAGTAGGCTTCATGCCCAGCATGGAGCCCAACACAGGGTTTGAACTCATGACCCTGAGATCAAGACCTGAGCTGAGATCAAGGGTTGGATGCTTAACCCAGGCACCCCAGAATTTTAGGATATTTTAAAGAAGGTTTGTAAATGCTATAGTTCAGAATGATTCCTTATTGAGAAAAATCTCCTACTGCTTTTTAGAAATAAAAGCACGTCTAATAATTGAGCCTTATTATTTTCAGTATGGACATGTTCCCCTAAAGGAGTTCTTGCTTTCCTATGATCTGACTACAGGTAAGCACTCAGCATGAAGAGGGATGTACATAAGTGTCATCAAACCTCTCACTGAGCTCCTCAAAGTTGGTATTCAGTTTGATACTAGGAGATACCAAGGCTGGCAGTTTTTCCCATATGATTTTCTAACCCAACACTGTCCTTAAGAACCTAGATGTCCATCAAGAGATGAATGGATAAAGAAGATGTGTTGTATATACACAATGGAATACTATGCAGCCATCAAAAATGAAATCTTGCCATTTGCAATGATATGGATGGAACTAGAGGGTATTATGCTGGGCGAAATAAGTCAATCAGAGAAAGACAATCATCATATGATATCACTGATATGAGGAATTTGAGAGGCAGGGCGGGGGATTCTGGGGGATAGGGACGGAAAAAATGAAACAAGATGGAACCAGGGAGGGAAACAAACCATGAGAGACTCTAATCTCAGGAAACAAACTGAGGGTTGCTAGAGGGGAGGATGGTGAGAAGGATGGGGTGGCTGGGTGATGGACACTGGGGGGAGTATGTGCTATGGTGAGTGCTGTGAATTGTGTAAGACTGATGATTCACAGACCTGTACCCCTGAAGCAAATAATACATTTTATGTTATAAATAAATAAATTAATAAATAAGAACACGTCCTTTTTAGGATGTGAGCTATTCTGAAATCCATGATTAGGACACAAAAGCAAGTGTTTTACATTTCAAGTGACTTCATTCATTTCTTAATCCAACAAATATCTATGATCATTTAGTAAAAGCCAGCCGAGCTGGGAGCTGGGGAATGCAGCAACAAATAAAATACTCTATGAGAAGGCATCGTTATGAAGTCCAGAATTACCCCCTTAATTCAGTAAAAATTTGAATTACCAGCACTAATGGGCAATAAATAAAACTGTGTTACAGCAAACATTGTGTGTTAGAAAATGACTCTATTTATAGTCAGTCAGTCCTTCCACATCTCTCTTATTTAGAACTCAGCAAAAATAAAATTCCAGTTTATTCTGGACAACAACATCACACAGGCCAAAAAATAAGCAGCAAGTTCATAGATCAAAAAAGGGAGACAAAGAAACTTGTATCTTCGGCCTTGCTAAGCATTTATACAAACCACTACTGATAGGACAGCTAAGTATAACACACAAAAAAGTTATGGAATTCTCAGAATAAGATTTTGTTGTTGTTGTTGTTGTGTTTGCTTTTTTTAATATGTTTTATTTTTCTCCTTTGAGATTTCCGCAAATATGGTCACACCATAAGTAGAGTCAGAAGTAGGACAAAAAAACAAGCCAAGTTTGGTTAGGTCATCCGAGATCCTTAAAAATAGCTGAACTCTAACAACATGTTAAAAAAAAATATATATATATATATACATATACATACACATATATTTATATATGTATATATATATGTATAATATAAATAAAAATTATAATTTTCCTTTTTAAAAGTACTTTCTTTTTTTTCCTAAGATTTTATTTATTTATTTGACAGAGAGAGCAAGAGAGCACAAGCAGGGGGAGCAGCAGAGGGAGAGGGAGAAGCAGGCTCCCAGCTCCAACAGGGATCCCGACATGGGGCTCAATCCTGGGACCCTGGGATCTGAGCTGAAGGTAGATGCTTAACCATCTGAGACACGCACCTGACACTCTTTGTGGCGGGTTTTGTCCGGCCTCAGAGATCCACCCGGAAGTGCAGGGGCAGGGGAATTAACCACATCTTCCCAGGGTCAGCCCTTAGCCCCTGACAGACTGGAATGGGTGGGCCCATCCCAGCTCCTGAACCCGCCTTGGAGCTATTAGCTATCTCCAGAGCTCCTTGGTAGGGCTGAGGCTGTGATCCCGCAGTGGTGACCTGCTTATCAGCACACCTTTACCAGGTTCCTTCCTCTCTGTGTCTAACTTCCTCGCTCTCCTGCTGTGCTTCCTGGGATCATCTCCCAAATGAAGGACTTTCACCCACATCCTTGTCTTAGGATCTACTTTGAAAGGATCCCAACCAGACGCTGAACTTGCAGGGCCAGCTGGGGTATGGGAAGTGAAAGAGGTTGCTTCAACATTCTTTTTTTTCCCCTGTAAAAACTAAGGTGTATTTCCTGCTGGGCTTTCTGTCTGAGCAGGCAGGGAATGAACACCAAGGATCTGGTCCTTAGAAGAGCCCAAACGTGGATCTGAGTCCCTGCTGACCATTTAGGAACTCAAAAACACCACAGACACATTGTTTAACTTCTCCGGGTCTGTGTTTTGTCCTCTAAAATGAAATTAATAATGTCTCCTTTTGTTTCGTGAAGTTTGTATGAAGTGATGCATGTGAAGCACTTGGTATCCAATAGGTGCTTTATATACGGTGTCAATATTGATTAGTACCTAACAGCGTCACAGCTAGGAAAAATAATGAACGGTTGGATTTAAACTGGTGCCTTTTCCCTAGATTTACGCAGAATATTGTAATATATTATAGCAGCAAGGACTTTAGTGAAGCACCTTTGATTCTCAGATGGGAAATCTGGGGCTTTAAGAGACACAGACATCTTGCTCCAGACCAGAGGGCTACCTGGAGTGAGAGAGCAATCCTTGGTATGCAAATAGTGACCAGACCCCAACTTTTCTGATATGAAGCCAGGAGAGCAAAGCTAAGAATAGCCCTTTAGGAAACCTCTGTGTTACGGAATAAGCAGCGCCGGGTCCAAGGAAAACAAGCGAGGGGACTTTTCTGAAAACCCAGGGACATTTTCTGCAGTCCGTTGCCCAGTGTCGGCAAACAGTCTGGCTACACTCAGGAAAAGCTCTGTCAGTCCACCGGGCTGCCCACACTTGTTTCTTCCGCTTTGGGAATTCACCGCAGTTGGCTCATTTTGGAGATATTCCCATTAGTTCGTTCTTAGATCCCCAAACAGAAAACGGAAACTTCAAGATAAGGTGCTGCCAGAGAGGAAGCGAGGAAACACATCAAATGTCTAAGTCTCAGAATCATTTAGGAAGTCCATAATGGGGAATCAGAGGAATTGCAGGCTCCTTTTGAAGGGAGATAAGAGATTCACTGAATGTCTCCATACTTATATCACTTCTTCAGCAGTTTTGGTTAAAACCCACCTAATTCTCATGTCTAAGAACCCAGAGCTTCCACTCATCCCAAATATTCCTTGTTTGGGCCCAGCACTACTACCGGTGGGGCCTCGAGCCTTCCAGCAGAGAGGCTCTCAGGATTACCTACAGTGACATTTTGGTCAAAATAAGGTCCCTGCAACTGAGCACAACCATAGGGCCTTCTTGATATCCTCTTACATGCGGTGGGCCTGGGCTCACCTTTATGGCTCAGAATGACCTGAGATGTCCGATGATACTGATGATTCCTGGGCCCACCCAGACCCCCTGCGTCAGAGTCTCTGAGTGCTGGACCTGAAGGTTTTTCATTTAAACAAGCTCCCTGCGCGTGGGGTGGGGGCTCAGACTGAGCCCGGGGCTCTTGCCTGACCCAGGTGTTCTGAGACAGCTACAAATGCGAAATGAGTGAACATGCCTTCCCGCAGAGTCAGTTCAGAGGGGACCAGACTGGTTTTCCATCAAATGGTCTTGTGCTCTGACCAACAAGAAATGCCATTTTATACCATGATACAGTTCATTTCATTTCATAATTTTGGGTGTACGAGACATATCACATTTTTACTCTGTGGATAGAATTATATCCATATTGAGATGTCTTCTCCCTACATTAGACTCTGCAGAAGTACAGTAGCTGTTGGCAGAGTAGAACTTTAGCAGAAGCTATCAAGGCTTTAAAAAACAAACAAACAAACAAACAAAAAAACAAAACACCCAGCCAAACTGCTCAGATGTAAAGGAACCAAACCGAGAGCCTCGGGAAGGCCGGTGCTCCGCCTCGCAGTGCCCTTCAGCAGTGAGGAACCAAAGCCAGATTCACACCTTGACGGATGGTCTTGCCCCTGTGGTTATGGCTGGCGCTACCTCCCGTTAAACCCAATCGTCTCCTGTCTGTAGCTTTCATTTGTCCCTAGCTATTGGTAGTATACAGGATGGCTTTGGATAAAAATGGGACATTTGTCTCGGCAACCCCCCAATCCTCTTCCTGGCCATCTCTCACTCCCTTGGGGATGCCGAGGGGGCCTGGGACAGAAGGGAAGGTGGGTCAAGTCCTTAATGCCCAATAAAGGCCGGAGAGGAGAGCACAAACGACCTCCAGGAAAAGGGATGAAGAAGCCAGGAAGTGTGGCGCGCCCAGACGAAAGAGCTCTGGTGGTGGCACCTGGGGTGAACCCGTGTTTGCACCGTCTTTCCTCTTCCCTCAGCACCCCCTGCCCAAGCGGAAACTGCAAATATGAAGCCAGAGCTGAAACCCAGCACTCTGGGGACAGCATGCTGCATCTTCAGAGCCTGGAAGATTCTACAGGTCTTGAGGCACTTCTCGTCAGCCCGTTCCTCAGGAAACAGGTTTATTTGGGGAGGGGGAGATGATAGTCACTCAACATCCCCAAATAGCTCTCACTCCATGTCTTCAACTCATCCTGCACCTCCAGCAAGTGGGGGCCTCACCAGGTCCTGCCCTCACGGTCGTCCCTCCTCCCCTCACTGTGCTGAGTCCCTCCACGAGAGGCCGACGGGTTTGTTCACAGCCACTGCCGCCGGCCTGCAGCCTGAAGAAAGCCGCGCAGCTCCCCGTCCCCATGTGTCCGATTCGCGGCCCCACCTCAGGGGCGTATTCTGGGAGAATGCAAGGGGGTATGGAGCGTCACACCTCTGATAAAGATGAATTATCTTCACTCTAAAATTCCTCCCATGTCTTATTTCTCTTACTCTCCTTCTGGTGTTGGGTTCTCTCCCCACGGTTCTTTCCGGGTAAATGTAGCCACAGAGAGAATGACAAGAGGCACGGCTGGGGCTATCACCCCAAGGAAATGTCACTATGAAGAACAGAAGAAGTGACATTATATATATCTCCTTCGCTTGCATTTCGACTCAGGATTCTTCAAACTGTGTAATTTTTACTCTTAAAAGTAATAGAGGGCCATTGTCAAAGTTGGAAAATGCTGAAAATAACCAGGAAAAATAGAAAACTTGCCTCAAGTCTTGCCATCCAGAGACCGCCACGGTTCACATCCTGGTTCGGTGTCGTTATTCTTCGTGCAGTCATATTTTAAAACTGTTAAGTAAAATTGGAGTCAAGTAAATATTAGTACATAGAGTTTTCATCCTTTTTTTCTTTCACTGAACAAATCATGAATAAACATTATCCAGACGTGGACAACTAAGTCTGTTTCCCATTTTTGTTATTTTAAAGAAAGAAGGCATTATTTCAAACATTTATCTGGGAGATGTTCAGATATTTCTAGTAATTTAGCTATAGCCATGCACAGAGTCTGAAGATTAGCTTACACCTCCTGACCCGTTCCTGTGAGACAGCACTGGTAAGAGAGAAATGGGTTGCACTGGTAAAAGAGAGAGAAAAAATGGGTTGCACTGGTAAGAGAGAGAGAAAAAATGGGTTGCACTGGTAAGAGAGAGAGAAAATGGGTTGCACTGGTGAGAGAGAGAGAAAAAACCAGAAGACTGTCGGCAGCACACTGCTGACAGTGCAGATGAGAAATGAAGAATGACAGTCCACAGTTACTAACACCAGCGCAGAGTTTGCTTATGTTCATGAAATTCTGGTTATTGCAATTACAAGAGAGATGCTACTAATAAGCAAAGTTTTCAGGCTTTTTAAAGACATCGATTTGGTGTTATTAGAATTTAAAACCCCACATTTGTGCCTTATTAGTAGCACTGATGTAAAATTAAAAGACACGAACAAAGGAGAATTAGCTTGGAGGACTAGAGTCTGACATCACTGTAATTTTTTGGAGTCGTGGATATTCCCGGGAAACTTTTTGGATGCTGCCGGGGAATTCCTCTTTACTGGGTTTGGACACATCCTTGTATTATTACTCACAGGAAACCAGCCTCTCTATAAAGGCGCTCCGGTAGGAGCGGTGCTCTGCGGCTCTCGGCTGACTTCACACCAGAATCGCTGGTCACAGGAGACAGAAGTAGCAGGAACAAAAGCAGGATTTCGAACACAGGCACCGAAGCCACGACATCACAGAACAGTAAGTGCAAAGAGCCTTTGCAAGGCTGACCTTGAACCAGAGCTGTCAGTATGAATAGAGATGCAGAAAGCCTTTGATAAAAGACCTGTGCAGCTCCTTGTTGTATCCAAACAAGTTAAACTCTGGTTTTTCTCTTTCACCTCCATGACGAAAATCTTTAATTTTATATGTATTCATTCTAGCCAACTTCCTTGAAACAAGCAAAGACGGTGGCACTGTTACTCTTTACCTAAAATCTTAGGATGCTGCCAAAAACATCATGTAGAATGATCTCAGTAACTGGCTGCCTAAGATTTCTTTCTGTAATTAATTTTGTGCTTCCCCCCCCGCCCAGAAAGGCATTTCAAGACTGAACTTCTGATAAAAAGAGCCCTAGAAGTCATGATCGCCTCACAGCTTCTCTCTGCTCTCACTCTTGGTAAGTCAATGTCATTCATTAGATCAGGGTTTCTCATCCTGGGCACCACTGGCATTTCAGGCAGGATAATTCCTCCTCGTGGGTGGGGCGGGGAGGGGCATGTGTTTTAGGGTGTTTAGCAGCATCTCTGACCTCTCTGCGCAGTGCAATCCACTGTGGGTTAGGGGCAGTTTACCTCCGTGTGCCTCTGCTTCCTGATGTGTTAAGTGTTGATCGTTAAGTGGCCTATTCCCAGAGGTGTCGCGAGGGTCCAGTGTCATGGAAAGGGCCTCGCACAGGGCTTGGAAGTGCATATCAAGTGCTCGGTAACCTTACTTATTCTGATGATTGCACTACTGTAGGGATATCCTGGCAGATTGTGGGTGAGTGAGTACAGGGAGACCCAACCCCCAAAGGTATGCACAACAACAGCAGTTTCTCCCTCCAGACCCCTTCTTACTTTGGAAAAGGTAAAAAAAAATTCAAATCATTCCCAAGGCCCCTGGTAGATGAAAATAAGACTATAAAAAGCCCAGTGGATAGAGTCGAACTACAGCAGGACTAACCTCTCCATGCCTTCCCTGTGTTCCCCTTTAGCACTTGTCCTGTTTGAAGAGAGCAGAGCCTGGTCGTACAACGCGTCCACAGAAACCATGACTTTCGACGAAGCCAGCGCTTACTGTCAGCAAAGGTACACGCATCTGGTCGCGATTCAAAACCAAGAAGAGATTAAATACCTGAACTCTGTGTTCAGCCATTCACCTACTTACTACTGGATCGGAATCAGAAAGGTCAATCAGCAGTGGACCTGGATAGGGACCCAGAAGCTTCTGACCGAAGAAGCCAAGAACTGGGCTCCCGGCGAACCAAACAACAAGCAAAACAATGAAGACTGTGTGGAGATCTACATCAAGAGAGACAAGGACACGGGCATGTGGAATGACGAGAGATGTGACAAAAAGAAGCTCGCCTTGTGTTACACAGGTGCGGGGCTCGAGGGCGTGTCGAGCTGTGGGCCTCTTGCCAAATTATTGACAGTCTGCAAAACCTGGTCTCTACCATGGTAACATTATGCTCTAAAAAAAAATACCATTTTAAAACCTTCTGCTTGGTAAATTACATCTTTTTGCTTCTTTGTGTAAGTGTAGGCAAGAATGTATGTACCGAGGTAGGTCGACACGTATGTAGTGTGTGCTCATACAACGCATAATTGAGCTACTCATTTATTTGTAGAAGAGCTGTCTTGAACGTCTGTGAGAAAGGGCATTTTCTGTTCTCGATGCCAGTAACAGCTCTACCCCCTGACACTTGCACATGAACATCAAGGTTTAAAATAGCTGAGCTCCAAACCCAGCTTTGTCTTTGGGTGAAGCCCTTTAGTTAAAATCTCTGGCAGTCCCTGTAACTGGTGACTTCTCTGTCATAACTGTTGCTCCTGAACCCCAAGGATGGCATTGTAAGCCCAATGACGATCCTCTTCCTCGTTGTTTTCTGCAGCTGCCTGCACCCCTACATCCTGCAGTGGCCACGGTGAGTGTGTGGAGACTGTCAACAACTACACCTGCGAGTGCCACCCCGGCTTCAGTGGACTCAGGTGTGAGCAAGGTGAGTCCCCGCCTCACCCGTTCCTGCACTCCTGTTGGTAGCGCGGTCGCTGTCCCAGCTGGCTTGGGTGTCGACTCTGCCCGCCCTCCCTTCCCTGGGGCGTGTAGTCTCACGTGGTGGTTAAGGGCCCTGGTTTCGAATCCCAGATTGACCACTGTGACTTCAGACGCCCGGATCAGGTGGTTAAACTCTCGAGTACCAGTTTTCTCGCCACAAAATGAGGGTGATAATGGTGTCAACACCAATGGTTAGGTCTATGTGAGTGACAGCATAGCGCCCGGAGAGAGGAGGCGTTCGGTAAACAGTAGTGACAGTTTCCAGGGCTTCCTCCCTTCGTGCCGGGCCACAGAGAGCAGATCTGATGTGGTCTCTCCTTTCAGCTGTGACCTGTCAAGCGCAGGAAGACCCTGAGCACGGAAGCCTGGTCTGTGCCCACCCTCTGGGACTCTTCAGCTACAATTCCTCGTGCTCCGTCCGCTGTGAAAAGGGTTTCATCCCAAGCAGCACGGAGGCCACACGGTGCACTTCTGCAGGGGACTGGAGCGCCCCTCTTCCAGCCTGCAATGGTAAATGCCTCTGAACGCACACCACCCTCTGACTTGTCCCTCACGGCCTCGTTTGTTTTTTTTTTAATGCAACTAACAGCACTTTCAAAACTCCAGGGAAAGTTCTTTTTGTTGTTGTTTTTAGTAAGATTCACCTCACCAACAGGTATGATCAGTAGGGTGCCTGCTCAGTTTCAAAGAGGTTTTTGGGAAAACCACCGGGTTTGAGATGGGCTCTTCTGAGACTCTGGTGATTTGTAAGAGAGTGCCCGTGGCGCTGGGACCACACTCAAGAAACCTTCATGACTTCTCCCACTTGGCCTCTCTCCATGCAGCAGAAGAATAAGACCATGGTAGTCAAGCAGTCCCGACAGCTCTTTTTCTCTCTCAGGCTTATCTTTCTAGGCTGGAGGTGAAAATTTTGTGCATCCAGGTCCTGCTGGGTGGACATCAATGAATGTCCCGTGTATGTCAGTATTTCTGTTATTACAACGATCATAAATCCTGATCGAGAATCTGTTTTTTTTTTCTGTTTTTGCCTTCCATAAAATAGATCAGAGACAGGATGAGAGATGTGACAACATAGATCAGAGACCACTTAGCATAGTCAAAGTGTAAATCAGTCAGAGAAGATGGAAGTATTAAAAAGGCATAAAAGCTTTATCATGTGCATGCATATCCCCAATAATTAATTTTGGACTTTGGGATCTACGGTTTGAAAGCTGCTTCCTTTGCCTGTTATAAGTTCCAGCTCAGTAGAAAGTAAACATATTCACGGTACTCGTTCAAATCCCCAGTGGTTGAGTGCAGTGCGCTGACAAAGCCCGCCAATGGCACTGTGGACTGTCTCGAAAGCTCTGGAAACTTCCCATGGAACACAACTTGTGCCTTTGCTTGTGAAGAAGGATTTGAACTAATGGGCTCCAAGCGCCTCCACTGTACCTCATCTGGGAATTGGGACAATAAGAAGCCAACATGTAAAGGTACAGTTGCTCCATGTCAAGATTCACTGTAAACATTCTTCTTCTCAATCTGTACCTGAGGTGGTCAGGCCAGACCTGCTAATGTTCATGGGTGTCTATGTTACAGCTGTGACATGTGAGGCCATCAGCCATCCTCAGAACGGGTCTGTGAGCTGTAGCCACTCCCCTGAGGGCAAGTTCACCTTTGGGTCCTTCTGCAGTTTCACCTGCGAGGAAGGCTTCCAGGTGCAGGGAGCAGCCCAACTTCAATGCACCGCACAAGGGAAATGGAGTCAGCAGGTCCCAGTTTGTGAAGGTAAGCTCAAGAGCATCTCCCTTCTACACCTCTTCCTTAAAGGGCAGCAGTCTTCAAACTAGGGCAGTTAAAATGAAACTAGATGCCTACTTTAACTAGAGTAATCAGATTTGATGGGCAACATTCTTCCTATGTTTTTGAGTTTCATATAAAAGAACCAATGCTTATCCAGGGAAAGGATTATATGTACTAAGAGGGGATGTTTTGCTGGTTTCTTCACTGTGCTGTGTTAATATGGCTTCTTTGGCATTGGCATGGAGTAGGCAGAAACCCTAATCTAAGAGAAAATCACAATGAGAACACTTAAAAGTAGCATTATGAGAACATGACCTGATTTTAAAACTCTTATAATCACTTTTCTTCTGAAACTGCTCATAACTAGCAGTGAAGAGAATGTACGAAGTGTGGTATCATATATAAACACACTAAAATTTAATCCACTTTAAAGCAAGAGTAATGATGTTGAAAACAAGCAGTTTTCATTATCACATACTGATACTTTTGTCACCAAAAATAGCACAGAATGATTTCCAGTGTTAAGAAGCCACAAGACCAAAACCAAACTGCAAAGCAGACACATTTCACGGGCTGCCTTCTTACCTTCCTTCTGTATTTTGGCCTCATCTGTTAGCATCCAGGACCCAAAATTTGCTGACTACATAAAATCTTTCTCCTGACTGTAACTTCTTTCAAATGTGAGGACAGTGCTCAGGAAACACTGGTTCTATTACAGGCTGTCCTTTACTGAGGGCCATTATCAACGAAGGGACTGGCATTCAAAGACAGTCATCTTCCAACTGTCCAGGGAGGAATGAAGAGCCTTTATATCTCTAAACATTGTTTTGCCCAAAACAAAGGGGTTCATTCATCAAATGAATGAACTCTCCAATTCCACTGCAGTATTTTCTGACCATCATTTTGGTGTTTCAGCTTTTCAGTGCAAAGCCTTGTCCATCCCAGAGAAAGGCTACATGAATTGTCTTCCAAGTGCTTCTGGAAGTTTCCAAAGTGGGTCCAACTGTGAGTTCTTCTGTGAAAAGGGATTTGTGTTGAAGGGATCCAAAAATCTCCAGTGTGGCCCCACAGGCAAATGGGACAGTGAGGAGCCCACATGTGAAGGTACAGTTTTTGTTTTTACTTCAAGATAAAAACTATTGAAGACCTAGGGACTTGATTACTTGAGAAAACTGTTGCTTCCTGATACAGACTTCTAATGTGCTCACTTGTGTCTTCCAGCTGTGAAATGCGACGCTGTCCGGCATCTCCAGCGTGGCTCAGTGAGGTGTGCCCACTCCTCTGCTGGAGAGTTCACCTACAAGTCCTCCTGTGCCTTCAGCTGTGAGGACGGCTTTGAGTTACATGGGTCAGCTCAGCTCGAATGCACCTCTCAGGGACAGTGGACGCAGAAGGTCCCCTCCTGCCAAGGTAGGGCTGAATTTAGACTTTAAGGAGTTAGGTCAAATACTTCATGTGTGTCTGAAGCTAGATTGCCCCATGGGGCTTGACCCTAATTTCCTACACGCTGAAAACTAGGTAATGCTTATAAGTTACATCTGTTGAAAAGTTTTCAGTCCATTTTAGACCTTTTCCAGGAGACCTTTGTTAACCTCTTCCCACGGGTCCATCATTTGCAGTGGTACAATGTTCAAGCCTGGCAGTTTCCGGAAAGACGAACATGAGCTGCAGCGGGGAGCCCGTGTTTGGAGCTGTGTGTGCGTTTGCATGTCCCGAAGGATGGACACTCAATGGGTCTGCAGCTCTGACCTGTGATGCCACAGGACACTGGTCTGGGATGCCGCCGACCTGTGAAGGTGAAGCCCTGACTGGTGCTGGTTGTCTGGGAGGCTAGACGGAAGAGGGGAAAGAAACGAACCATTCATTACATTCAAACAAGAGAGGTTCCTAAGGTTGAGAAGCTGGTGAATACTTAGTTTTATGGTGACAGAAAACAGAAGAGCGTGGATGTGGATGGAATGGGTAGAATTGTGACAAGTGGAAAAAGGGGAGCTCGAGGTCAAAGTCGGGAAGCAGAAGACAGGCGAGGGAAAGAGCAAGCAGCCAGTCTTGAGCAAGGTGCGGTGGGTGCTGGGAAGGGCTTGGAGGGTTAGAGAGCTCCCGGCAGCGGTGGGAGACAAGCTGCGCAGGTGGTTGGGTCCGTCTCAGAGGCCTTAAGTGCCTCTGTGTGTACTGAAGTCGGGCTCATCAGTGTGCAAAGGAAAGGGCAAATGGACAGAACAGAAAGACTTGAAATTCAGTTCCTTCTCGTGACCGTTCCTCCCTCTCGGTTTCCCTAGCTCCCGCTGAGTCCAGCGCTCCCCTGGCAGTCGGCCTTGCTGCTGCTGGGACCTCCGTCTTGACGTTAGCCTCGTTTCTCCTCTGGCTCCTGAAACGCCTGAGGAAGAAGGGTAAGGGAGTTTGGGAGCACACTCCAAAAATGTTTTTGAAAAATGTATTTTTTTTCTCCTTGATGAGTCATGTTCTCTCTTACACATTTAAACAGTAATTAGACTCGAGTTACTAGATAAACAGTAATAAACAGTATAATTGAGCTGTGGTCTTAGAAGAAGAGTTTTAGGAAATACACGTTAATGAACAGTGGACAGTTCCGAGAGATACCATTCACGGGCAATTCTGCATCTCCCATGGTTGTTGTGCAGTGAGGCTTTGGGTTTGTGCTCCCAGGAAATGGTTAAAACATTTCCAAAACATTCACTTGGAATATAGGCTTCAATATGGAGTATCTCCTGGGGACTGTCCCCTGCAAACACGTATAGCCACACTCACAGCTTGTTTGGCTTATGAAATATTTAACACTTTTTAAAATCAAGTTCTGACATTTATAAAATGAGAACTCTCTCATAAAATTTAGGTATGGGACTTCTCTTGAAAAACTGGCAGATGAACTCGGCAAGCTGAGCCTGCGGCTGTCGCTAGCATTAGGAAGCTGCTGGGCCCTTAGGATGAGTGTGTACTTTGCACATCCCCGGCTTGCCCCAGCTGTGTTTGTGCTCTGATTATCACAGGGGCCCTGAAGGCATGGAGCTTGTAGTCCCGGGTGAATAGTGCCATATTTTTTCTGAATGTGATATGTCCTTCAAAGTCTTTTAGTCCAAATTAATGGTCTTCTTTTTCTTGCAGCAAAGAAATTTGTTCCTGCCAGGTAAGTTGCATTCTTGTCCAAAGCATGCCACTGAATATTCTACACATTTTTCTCTGTTTGTGTTGGGAAACAGAGCTTAATTTAGTGTTCTTGTGTATTCCACAGCAGCTGCCAAAGCCTTGAATCCGACGGATCCTTCCACATGGCTTTGTAGTCATTTTTAGTCCAAAGGAATCAGGTAAGACTTAAAATCCCGTATGATTTTGAAAGAACATAACCTTTCTTCATGTTCTGTTGCTCCTTGAGCCCGCCAAACCTGCTAGTTCTTTGGGGGAGAATCACCACCTTTGTGGTGTTTTATGAAAAGTTATTTCATTTCTTTGCAGAAGGAAAAGAAAAAATAAACAAGACTTGGCCTAATAGAGTCATTTCACTTGTGAAAGTTAATAATAATGATGATGATCGTTAATCCTTATGTGGCACTTACTATCTTCTAGAACTGTCCTAAACTAGGAATTGTATGAGATGGGGACTGTTGCCAATTTCTTATCGTAAGGGTAAGAATATGAGGAACAGACAAGTTACATAAACTTGTTTAAAATCTTAAATCTAGTGAATGGCATAGCCAGAATTCAAACCGAGGCAGAATCTGTGTTCTTAGCCACTCTGCTGTGCTTTCTGAGAATTTGGAAGGGTCAGTTCTCTCCCCTGAATATATTTTGTAAGTTAATAGACTTTATTTTTTTTAGGCAGTCGTAGGTTTACAGAAAAAATGAGCAGAAATTAGAATTCCAACATACTCCTTGACCCTTCTATGTCCTCTTTTAGTAACAACTTGTGTTAGTAGGGCATTTTGTTACAATTGATGGGTCAATATAGATACATTATTATTAACTAAAGTCCATTATTTACATTAGGGTTTCCTCTTGGTTTTGTATAATCTATGGGTTTTGACAGGTGTATAATGACGTGTACCCACCATTCCAGTATCATCCAGAATAGTTTTGCTGCCCTAACTAAATAGAATTTTGTTGTTCATGCTTGGACTCTCTAGTGAGAGAGAACACAGTGGTCTGGGCTAGAAGGTGAATTTTGTTGTTGCTATTAATGCAGAATATTAAGGGTCCTTGACAGTATGCATTCTTCGTTTGCAGGAGCACTGGTACCTCCAGGGGACTAGACCAATAGTCTGATGAGGGCAGCGACAGAAGGGGATCCTCTGGTCTCTGGTGCTTCTCAGCTCCCACATCTGCCACCTTGACAGCTGAGAGCATGGACCCCATGAGGACTTCAATGGCCCAGGCTCTAGTGGGGAGGCCAGCCTGTCATCAGCAGGACTCGGCTTTCTCTATCTTGTTCTCAGCATCTGGAAAGTGCTGATGGAGGAAAAGCATATTCTCTTCTTGACAAAAGTGAAGAGACTTCGGCTCTAGGGTCTCAGGATTCCTGTTCTAACTGTCTCCCTGCTCACTGTGAGATCTCGTGGGGAAATATGGTATTTTGTGGTATTGTTTCTTTCTGTATCTCAACTACTGATTGATTACATGGCTCCTGTTGTCGGAATGAATAACAGTCAGGAGTTTAGGGAAAACAACTCGGCCAAAGATACTCTATTACCATTGTGCAAAAAAATGACCATTTTTTAAAGCCCACAGGCGAGTGCATGGGGAAATCCTACTTAATACTCTGTGCGAAGATTACTAAGCAGTCTTAATCACTTTTATCCCTGTGGGATTCAGTGCTTTATAAAGTGTTCTTAGAGATTATGTTCTTTTATTTGCATTGGCTAAAGAACAACCTTCCCTAATTCTTAATTCAGTGTAAGTATTGTAGGGACTTTAAAATATGTGCAGGTTAAGACTATGGCTAGGGTAAATGTTACTTAGCCTAGATCTTTGTTTATTAATTAACAGGTTCTGTAGTAAATTTATTTCAAAAAAGGGGAAATGCTGTCCCCCAGCAATGTATATTGTTAACCAGTGTAAAGTTGAGATTCTTACTATAGTTACTTTTAAAAACATGAGTAGCTGGGCACCTGGGTGGCTCAGTCCATTAGGTGTCTGACTTTGATCTCAGCTCAGGTCTTGGTCTCAGAGTCACGAGTTTAAGCTCTGCAATGGGCTCCATGCTGGGTGTGGAGCCTATTTAAAAAAAAAAAATAAGTAAAAACACAAGTAGTATCAGGAGAGTAGAATCCCAATGGCATACACTTGTACAGTGTCAGCTTTGTTTTCAGAAGGATGTGGCTTTCCATGCCAAAAACCTCCATTAGGGCAAGTGTTCTGATTTGAAAAAAGCATAAATGCAAACAAATAAAATTACACTTTCATGAATATCTTTGTTCTAAAAAAAACCAGGTAGAAAATGGATGTGCTTTCCATTCCTACAAAGATGTTTATCAGATGTGATGCATCAACATATCATTCTTACATATGACATAAGATTTTAAATTCATGATGAGAACTCTCCGTGAAAAGGATTTATCCAATGGATTTTTTTTAAAGTGAAGATTTTTAATATTAATTCCTTAACTGTGTTATTCTGTTTGTTAGGGTGTTCATGAAGAAAGGACAGTCTGTATGAATGAATACTTGTGTTTATTTATGAGGGAAGTTAAAATTCCTATGGAATCTTCAGTTATCAGTTGATCATTGGCAGTGAGAAATTCTTGGCGCGTCCATCACCAGAGCTTCTCACTCCATCTTGCCAATGATGTGAGAATCAAAACTCTCTAATCTAGCTAGATTCACTAATCTGGCATGTGCTGAAAAATCAGTTTCGGAGAAGTGCTGGCTGCATGTTGGCCAACGCAAAGCCAAAAGTCAACAGAGAGGCATGCTAAGGGTCAGAAGGTCAGAGATTTTGACAGGGCAAAAGAACTCTGGGGAATAAGGGAGAGAAAAATAAACAACTCTGCAAGCAGGCTACCTATGGAATAGCTTATTATTTTCTCTGAAATTGCTCAAATGTTGTACATATAAATATTTATATATACTGCAATGGAAATAGCTGTGTGAAATGTAAATATGGTGTTTGAGTTTAACAAAGTATTTTAAATTATGATTTAAAATATTTTATAGTTTTTAAAGTATGTATTTATTTAAGCTTATGCCATACCTATTCTGTGTTTGGCATGGCAGTACAAAGTTTGATAATAAACATGTTTATATTTAGTTCTGTGTGTAGGTCCTTTCTTAAAAATTCTATTCTTAGGGGCACCTGGGTGGCTCAGTGGGTTAAAGCCTCTGCCTTCAGCTCAGGTCATGATCCCAGGGTCCTGGGATCGAGCCCCACATCGGGCTCTCTGCTCAGCAGGGAGCCTGCTTCCCTCTCTCTGCCTCTCTCTGCCTACGTGTGATCTCTGTCTGTCAAATAAGTAAATAAAATCTTAAAAAAAAATACTTTTCTCACAGCCCATGTTTTTCTTCCTTCCTTTAATTCTAATTAACTAATTATTGAGTAATTGCTTAATATCTGTCTTTTCTGCTAGATTCTAAGTTCCTTAAGGGTAGGAGCAAATTATCTTGTTCATTGCTGTGTTTCTGGGATTTAGCATATGCCTGATATGCCACAGACACTCCACAAATATGTTTTGAATGAACGAATAGAGAAGTGGAAAAACAAAGGCAGACACTCACGATAAGGAGCAGAACCACTTTTCTAAAAGGAATGAGTTGTCTCAGAAGGCAAGGTTCAAAATCCTGTCATGGAGACAAGATAGGTTCGACAACAGTACCGAACAGAAGGGAAATGAAGAAGCTAGTTAATGGCCTGGAGGTTCAACGAGGTACAATCGACTAGTGCTGCAATGAGGTAGTTGAGCACTAGGTCTATAAGAAGGGGCAAACTACGGGGGTGGGGTGCTGGAGTATGCGATTTCGGAGTTGATACAGTTTGGGGTGAGGTCAAGATTGAGGCTGTGTCCAGGGGAGAAGGTAGTTCAAGCGGAGGGGAGGAGGATTCTATTGGAGAACAGGCACCTTGGCTGTGGGGTTCCTGGTCGTTGTCTGAGACTGAGCATTCCTTCTACCCATGATAAATTTGTGTTGGAAACTGCAGTGAATACAACCTTGGTTGGCAGCAGTGAGCAAGCTTTGCAGTCATGTGTGATGGGGATGGGCACAAGGGAAGGACAGTGGTCCTTCCTATGGACCTAAGGCTTCTTCTGTTGATGGTATTCATTGACCCTTGCTTCGGCCATCCCATGGTGGGCAAACAGCCCTCCAGCATTAGTTTCAATCTCACTGGGGTTTTGCAATGGTTTATAACATTCACCTACTCATTCTAGTTCTGCCCTTTGGGGACCACAGAATAACCAAATAACCACTCTTCTCCTGATCACCCTTCAGGTGGCTGCTAACACGTCCCATGACCTTGCCTACCCCATACCTTCTCTTTAGACTGAATGTGCACTATTTTTAAAATTTTATTATTGAGGTGAAGTTTATATAGCATGAAAGCAACCATTTTAAGTGTATGATTCAGAGAGGTATTTAGTACATTCATAGTGTTGTACAATCACCACCTCTATCTGGTTAAAAATATTCTCATCAGGGGCGCCTGGGTGGCTCAGTGGGTTAAGCCTCTGCCATCGGCTCAGGTCATGGTCTCAGGGTCCTGGGATCGAGCCCCGCATCAGGTTCTCTGCTCAGCAAGGAGCTGCTTTCCTCTCTCTCTGCCTGCTTGTGATCTATGTCTGTCAAATAAATAAATAAAATCTTTTTTTTTAATCACTTAAAAAAAGAAAAAGAAAAAGAAAAAGAAAACCCTAAACCCAGTAACAGTCAGTTTCCATTCAACTCTCCCCTCAGCCCCTGGCCACCACCAGTTTGTTTCCCGTCTCTACGGACTTGCCTATTCTAGGTATTGCATAGGAACAGATCGCACAATATCTGGCCTTCTGTGTCTGGCAACTTTCCCTAAGTGTGAGGCATTCAAGATGCAACCACACCATAGCGTGTATCAGTACTTTGTTCCTTTTTACGGATGAATCATGTTCCATGGTATAGATGAGTGTGCAGTAAATTTAAGCCAAATTTCTCACTGTAGCTTCAAAATGTTTTTAACCAATAAAAAATCCAACCATATGACTCAAAAGCATCCATATGAAAAATGCCTTGATAAAAGCCAAAACCCACAACACCGATGGACTTGGTGAGAGGACCTTCAGAGGGGCGAAGTTGTGGTCTGAGTCCTTTATTTTATTATTTGTTTGTTTGTTTGTTTTTGAAGATATTATTTATTTATTTGACAGAGATCACAAGTAGGCAGAGAGGTAGACAGAAAGAGGGGGAAGCAGACTCCCTGCTGAGCAGAGAGCCCGATGTGGGGCTCGATTCGGGGTTTGATCCCAGGACCCTGGGATCATGACCCGAGCCGAAGGCAGAAGCTTAACCCACTGAGCCACCCAGGCGCCCCCTGAGTCCTTTAGAAATCTAACTTGATATAAGGCCAGAATTTAAAAATGTATAGAAAAGTGAATAAACGGAGTGTCTATCTGACAATGTCACTAAATAACTCCTCCCTCTAAAACCCAACTTTCGATGGACCTAAGGTCTCTCCTTTTAGGACCTGTTGGCGCATCCTATAAACACGGAGCGAGTCTGGAGCTTGAATGTCAGATGACCTAGACCAGCTTTCTGAAGAAAGCCCTGGATCTTGGTTTTCAAAGAATAAGAATGTCCAACAAACAAGTAGAACAAAAAGATATCAACAAAATAAAGAGACCAAAAAAGTTTAAGTCTTTCCTTAAGAAAGAAAAGGATATTTGCAGTTTATGACCCCAAAGGGGTTTATTTACCCATTTACTCAATGGCATTTATTAATGCTGGACCTTCTGCTTCTGAAAATACAGAAGATGAATATCCTGAAAACGCACCTGCTGTAATATTTTTAATTTCTAGGCGGATTCTAATACCCTATTTAAATGACTGGCTGAGGTTACAAAAAAAAAAAAAAAAAAATGGAAATCTCAGAGGACAAAAATGATTAGGAAGCGGGTGCTGGACCATGTAAGATTCTGTGAGCCAGAGTAAGGACTACAGATTTTACTGTGTGGGGGATGAGAGGCCACGCAGGGTCTCACTTGTGCTCTCTCATGCTGGTTATTTTCTTCCCCTCTGCTACCCTCCTTCACTGCCCGTCCATTCTCAGGTCTCCTTGCCCTGTGCCCCAGAGGCTGAGCCCTGCAGAGCGCCTCACTGGGCTGGTGTCTGATTGGTTTGACTATTAAGAGGCCTATACAGGAGATCAAAGAGCAAGAGGAGAGAGCAGTCACCGCCCTCTCCCTGTGCAGGTGTTCTCTCTAGAAGCCGCTGTATCTCTCCTCCGCTACAGCTCTTAATGGGTTGCAATTCTCATTGGATCCTGATAACACCGTCTCCTCCCTTGAATCTTCAGTCCGGGGGATACCACTTCCTCCCGTTACTTTCAGTCTCTGGTTGCCTTGACCTCTCATTTGTTTTCTTAGCCTTGCCCAATCCGTGGCTGGGTTTTGGTCCCTCTAGTAAAATTTGAGAAGCTTTTTAAACTACTGAATGGAGATGATCAGGTAGGCATTTGTGGCTGGGAAGTCCTTGCTGGAAATAGAAACGTGGCAGTCATCAAACACTTAGATGTTCTTCAGGGTGATGGCTAGGATCACCAAGTCAGAAAAGAAATCCGTGGTGAGCCCTGGCACCCCCTGCAGATTTACAGAGTGGAGAGACGACTGCAGCCCAACAAATGACACAGAGAAGGAACAGTCCATGAAGTAGGACGAGAGCCAGGGGCTGACCGGACAAATAACATGAGCACAGAGAATTGGCTGCTGGCTTTTCTGAAGCGGAAGACCTTGGTGGGAACAGTCTCAGGGAATCGGTGTGACTGAAAGCCTAATTGGATAAGGGTCAAGAGAGACTTGAAGGAGGAGACTCAGAAATACAAGTGTAGACATTCCTCCAGGGTATGATAGTAGGAACAGGCACTTCATGGAGCTCCCTGGCTCCAGGTTTGTTCCCACTTCAACTTGTCTTCCAGAGCCCAGGCAGAAGATGTGCCTCCTAATCATCGGGATCATGGGCTTCAGAGCTGACTGGCCTGGGTTCAAAATCCCAGCTGTGCGTCTCTCTAGCTTTGTGACCAAGCACAACTTTCTGAAGCTCCATGAGACTGCTTTAAATGGGGATGATGATGGTGCCTGCTGGGGAGCAGCGTGCTTAGCCTTCTGGAATGTTCGGTAAGGTGACCCGTGGGCTGTGTTGGTCAAGTTCTCCAGCTACCGCTGTTGTTACTGATTTTTCTAAAATTTAAATATGCGAGGAGAGCGGCAAGATGGCGGAGGAGTGGGAGACTTAAATTTTATCTGGTCCCAGGAGCTCCGCGGGGCAGTCACCGGGGCGTCCCGAGCTCCTCCGGGCCCAGCGGGAGGTGACGGGAAGAACAGCGGCGACTCCGGGAACGGACAAGCGGCACTTTCCGGACGGCCGGACGCGCGGCCCGAGGTGACGTTCGGCGCACAGACCGCGGGGGGGCCCGTCGCCACTTACCGGCAGG